>NC_090051.1:1859943-2146446 GCF_038355195.1 Osmerus mordax
GGGAGAGAGTAGGGAGGGAGGGTGGGGGGAGAGAGTAGGAGGGAGGGTGGGGGGAGAGAGTAGGAGAGGGAGGGGGTGGGGGGAGAGAGTTAGGGAGAGTAGGGAGGGTGGGTGGGGGGAGAGGTAGGGAGGGAGGGTGGGGGAGAGAGTAGGGGAGGAGGGGTGGGGGGGGAGAGAGTAGGGAGGGAGGGTGGGGGAGAGAGGTAGGGAGGAGGGTGGGGGGAGAGAGTAGGGAGGGAGGGTGGGGGAGAGGAGGGAGAGTAGGGGAGGGGAGGGTGGGGGGGAGAGAGTAGGGAGGGAGGGTGGGGGGGAGAGAGTAGGGAGGGAGGGTGGGGGGAGAGAGTAGGAGGGAGGGTGGGGGGGAGAGAGTAGGGAGGGAGGGTGGGGGTGAGAGAGTAGGGAGGAGGGTGGGGGGAGAGAGTAGGGAGGGAGGGTGGGGGGGAGAGAGTAGGGAGGGAGGGTGGGGGGAGGGAGGGTGGGGGGAGAGAGTAGGGAGGGAGGGTGGGGGGAGAGAGTAGGGAGGGAGGGTGGGGGGAGAGAGTAGGGAGGGAGGGTGGGGGGAGAGAGTAGGGAGGGAGGGTGGGGGGAGAGAGGTAGGGAGGAGGGTGGGGGAGGAGTAGGGAGGGAGGGTGGGGGAGAGAGTAGGGAGGAGGGTGGGGGGAGAGAGTAGGGAGGGAGGAGGGAGGGTGGGGGAGAGAGTAGGGAGGGAGGGTGGGGGAGAGAGTAGGGAGGGAGGGTGGGGGGAGAGAGTAGGGAGGGAGGGTGGGGGGGAAGAGAGGGAGGGAGGGTGGGAGGGAGAGTAGGGAGGGAGAGTGGGGAGAGAGTAGGGAGGGAGGGTGGGGGAGAGAGAGAGGTAGGGAGGAGGGAGGGTGGGGGAGAGAGTAGGGAGGGAGGGTAGGGAGGGAGGGTGGGGGGAGAGAGTAGGGAGGGAGGGTGGGGGAGAGAGTAGGGAGGGAGAGAGTAGGGAGGGAGGGTAGGGAGGGTGGTGGGTGGGTGGGGGAGAGAGTAGGGAGGGAGGGTAGGGAGGAGTGGGGGGTGAGAGAGTAGGGAGGGAGAGTAGGGAGGGAGGGTGGGGGAGAGAGAGTAGGGTGGAGAGGGTGGGGGGATGGAGAAGGAGGGAGGGTGGGGGGAGAGAGTAGGGAGGGAGAGTGAAGGGAGGGAGGGTGGGGGGAGAGAGTAGGGAGGGAGGGTGGGGGGGAGAGGTAGGGAGGGAGGGTGGGGATGGAGAGGGAGGGAGGGTGGGGGAAAGAGTAGGGAGGAGGGTGGGGGGAGAGAGTAGGGAGGGAGGGTGGGGGGAGAGGTGTAGGGAGGGAGTGTAGGGAGGGAGGGTGGGGGGAGAGAGTAGGGAGGGAGGGTGGGGGGGGGAGAGAGTAGGGGAGGGAGGGTGGGGGATTGGAGAAGGGAGGGAGGGTGGGGGGGGAGAGAGTAGGGAGGGAGGTGTTGGTAGGGAGGGTGGGGGGAGAGAGTAGGGAGGGAGGGTGGGGAGGAGGGTGGGGGGAGAGAGTAGGGAGGGTGAGTAGGGAGGGAGGGTGGGGGGGAGAGAGTAGGGTGGGAGGGTGGGGGGAGAGAGTAGGGAGGGAGGGTGGGGGGGAGAGAGTGGGAGGGAGGGTAGGAGGGAGGGTGGGGGAGAGAGTAGGGAGGGAGAGTAGGGAGGGAGGTGGGGGGAGAGAGTAGGGAGGGTAGGGTGGGGGGGGAGAGAGTAGGAGGGAGGGGTGGGGGGGAGAGAGTAGGGAGGGAGGGGGGGAGAGAGTAGGGAGGGGAGGGTGGGGGGGTGAGAGTAGGGAGGGAGGTGTGGGGGGGAGAGAGTAGAGAGGGAGGGTGGGGGGGAGAGTAGGGAGGGAGGGTTGGGGGGAGAGTGTAGGGAGGGAGGGGGAGAGAGTACATTTACATTTATTCATTTAGCAGACGCTTTTCTCCAAAGCGACTTCAAGAGAGAGCTTTACAAAAGAGCACAGGTCACTGATCATAACACTGAGGACGCCCCAAACATTGCGGGGAGCCAAACAAGAAGCACACATTGTGAAAACCTAAATAAGTGCCAGGAAGGAACCCTAAGAGCATGTCGTTGAGTAAGTTACAATTAAACAACATGAACCTCAAAAAAGTGTGGGGAGGAGAGTGGGGGGGAGAGAGTAGGGAGGGGAGGGGGAAGATAGTAGAGAGGGAGGGTGGGGGGGAGAGAGTAGGGAGGGAGGGTGGGGGGAGAGAGTAGGGAGGGAGGGTGAGAGAGTACATTTACATTTATTCATTTAGCAGACGCTTTTCTCCAAAGCGACCTTCCAAGAGAGAGCTTTACAAAAGAGCACAGGTCACTGATCATAACACTGAGACGCCCCAAACATTGCGGGGAGCCAAACAAGAAGCACACATTGTGAAAAACCTAAATAAGTGCCAGAAGGAAGAACCATAAGAGCTTGTCGTTGAGTAAGTTACAATTAAACAACATGAACCTCAAAAAAGTGCAAGAGTGTACCTGTAGAAAAAACAAGCAACAGTAAAAATATATTTCACAGCGAGTACGATCATTTTAAATCAGTTACAGTTAATCAACAAGAGCAGGGAGTCTCTAAGTAAGAGTCATTGTGATCCTGGAGGAAGAGAGTAGGGATTGAGGGTGGGGGGGAGAGAGTAGGGAGGGAGGGTGGGGGGGAGAGAGTAGGGAGGGAGTGTGGGGAGGAAGGGTGGGAGGAGAGAGTAGGGGAGAGGGGTGGGGGGAGAGAGTAGGGAGGGAGGGTGGGGGAGAGAGTAGGGAGGGAGGGTGGGGGGAGAGGGTAGGGAGGGAGGGTGGGGGGGAGAGAGTAGGGAGGGAGGGTGGGGGGGAGAGAGTAGGGAGGGAGGGTGGGGAGAGAGAGTAGGGAGAGTAGGGAGGGTGGGTGGGGGGGAGAGAGTAGGGAGGGAGAGTAGGAGGGAGGGTGGGGGGAGAGAGTAGGGAGGGAGGGTGGGGGGAGAGAGTAGCGAGGGAGGGTAGGGAGGGAGGGTAGGGAGGGAGGGTGGGGGAGAGAGTAGGGAGGGAGGGTGGGGGGAGAGGGTAGGGAGGGAGGGTGGGGGGAGAGAGTAGGGAGGGAGAGTAGGGAGGGAGGGTGGGGGGAGAGAGTAGCGAGGGAGGGTAGGGAGGGAGGGTGGGGGGAGAGAATAGGGAGGGAGGGTAGGGAGGGAGGGTGGGGGGAGAGAGTAGGGAGGGAGCGTAGGGAGGGAGGGTGGGGGGAGAGAGTAGGGAGGGAGGGTGGGGGGAGAGAGTAGGGAGGGAGGGTGGGGGGAGAGAGTAGGGAGGGAGGGTGGGGGGGAGAGAGTAGCGAGGGAGGGTAGGGAGGGAAGGTGGGGGGAGAGAGTAGGGAGGGAGGGTGGGGGGAGAGAGTAGGGAGGGAGGGTGGGGGGAGAGGGTAGGGAGGGAGGGTGGGGGGGAGAGAGTAGGGAGGGAGGGTGGGGGGAGAGAGTAGGGAGGGAGGGTGGGGAGAGAGAGTAGGGAGAGTAGGGAGGGTGGGTGGGGGGGAGAGAGTAGGGAGGGAGAGTAGGGAGGGAGGGTGGGGGGAGAGAGTAGGGAGGGAGGGTGGGGGGAGAGAGTAGCGAGGGAGGGTAGGGAGGGAGGGTAGGGAGGGAGGGTGGGGGAGAGAGTAGGGAGGGAGGGTGGGGGGAGAGGGTAGGGAGGGAGGGTGGGGGGAGAGAGTAGGGAGGGAGAGAGTAGGGAGGGAGGGTGGGGGGAGAGAGTAGCGAGGGAGGGTAGGGAGGGAGGGTGGGGGAGAGAGTAGGAAGGGAGGGTAGGGAGGGAGGGTGGGGGGAGAGAGTGGGGAGGGAGGGTGGGGGGAGAGGGTAGGGAGGGAGGGTGGGGGGAGAGAGTAGGGAGGGAGAGTAGGGAGGGAGGGTGGGGGGAGAGAGTAGCGAGGGAGGGTAGGGGGAGAGAATAGGGAGGGAGGGTAGGGAGGGAGTGTGGGGGGAGAGAGTAGGGAGGGAGTGTAGGGAGGGAGGGTGGGGGGAGAGAGTAGGGAGGGAGGGTAGGGAGGGAGGGTGGGGGGAGAGAGTAGGGAGGGAGGGTGGGGGGAGAGAGTAGGGAGGGAGGGTGGGGGGGGAGAGAGTAGCGAGGGAGGGTAGGGAGGGAGGGTGGGGGAAGAGAGTAGGGAGGGAGGGTGGGGGGAGAGAGTAGGGAGGGAGGGTGGGGGGAGAGAGTAGGGAGGGAGGGTGGGGGGGAGAGAGTAGGGAGGGAAGGTGGGGTCGAGAGAGTAGGGAGGGAGGGTGGGGGGAGAGAGTAGGGAGGGAGGGTGGGGGAGAGAGAGAGTAGGGAGGGAGGGTGGGGGGGAGAGAGTAGGGAGGGAGGGTAGGGAGGGAGGGTGGGGGGAGAGAGTAGGGAGGGAGGGTGGGGGGAGAGAGTAGGGAGGGAGGGTGGGGGGAGGGTGGGTGGGTGTGGGGAGAGAGTAGGGAGGGAGGGTGAGGGGAGAGAGAGAGAGTAGGGAGGGAGGGTGGGGGGGAGAGAGTAGGGAGGGAGGGTGAGAGAGTACATTTACATTTATTCATTTAGCAGACGCTTTTCTCCAAAGCGACTTCCAAGAGAGAGCTTTACAAAAGAGCACAGGTCACTGATCATAACACTGAGACGCCCCAAACATTGCGGGGAGCCAAACAAGAAGCACACATTGTGAAAAACCTAAATAAGTGCCAGAAGGAAGAACCATAAGAGCATGTCGTTGAGTAAGTTACAATTAAACAACATGAACCTCAAAAAAGTGCAAGAGTGTACCTGTAGAAAAAACAAGCAACAGTAAAAATATATTTCACAGCGAGTACGATCATTTTAAATCAGTTACAGTTAATCAACAAGAGCAGGAAGTCTCTAAGTAAGAGTCATTGTGATCCTGGAGGAAGAGAGTAGGGATTGAGGGTGGGGGGGAGAGAGTAGGGAGGGAGGGTGGGGGGAGAGAGTAGGGAGGGAGTGTGGGGAGGAAGGGTGGGAGGAGAGAGTAGGGAGAGAGGGTGGGGGGAGAGAGTAGGGAGGGAGGGTGGGGGGAGAGAGTAGGGAGGGAGAGTAGGGAGGGAGGGTAGGGAGGGAGAGTAGGGAGGGAGGGTGGGGGGAGAGAGTAGGGAGGGAGGGTAGGGGGAGAGAGTAGGGAGGGAGGGTGGGGGGAGAGAGTAGGGAGAGAGGGTGGGGGGGAGAGAGTAGGGAGAGAGGGTGGGGGGGAGAGAGTAGGGAGGGAGGTTGGGGGGAGAGAGTGGGGAGGGAGAGTGGGGGGGAGAGAGTAGGGAGGGAGGGTGGGGGGAGAGAGTAGGGAGAGTAGGGAGGGAGGGTAGGGAGGGAGAGTAGGGAGGGTAGGGGGAGAGAGTAGGGAGGGAGGGTGGGGGGAGAGAGTAGGGAGAGAGGGTGGGGGGGAGAGAGTAGGGAGGGAGGTTGGGGGGAGAGAGTGGGGAGGGAGAGTGGGGGGGAGAGAGTAGGGAGGGAGGGTGGGGGGAGAGAGTAGGGAGAGTAGGGAGGGTGGGTGGGGGGGAGAGAGTAGGGAGGGAGGGTGGGGGGAGAGTGTAGGGAGGGAGGGTGGGGGGGAGAGAGTAGGGAGGGAGGGTGGGGGAGAGAGTAGGGAGGGAGGGTGGGGGGAAGAGAGTAGGGAGGGAGGGTGGGGGGAGAGAGTAGGGAGGGAGGGTGGGGGGAGATAGTAGCGAGGGAGGGTAGGGAGGGAGGGTGGGGGAGAGAGTAGGGAGGGAGGGTGGGGGGAGAGGGTAGGGAGAGAGGGTGGGGGGGAGAGAGTAGGGAGAGAGGGTGGGGGGGAGAAAGTAGGGAGGGAGGGTGGGGGAGAGAGTAGGGAGGGATGGTGGGGGAGAGAGTAGGGAGGGAGTGTGGGGAGGGAGGGTGGGGAGAGTGGGAGGGTGGGGAAGAAAGTAGGGAGGGAGGGTGGGGGAGAGAGTAGGGAGGGAGGGTGGGGGGAGAGAGTAGAGAGGTAGGGTGGGGGGAGAGAGTAGGGAGAGAGAGAGTACGGAGGGAAGGTAGGGGGAGAGAGTAGGGAGGGAGGGGAGAGTAGGGAGGGAGGTTAGGGAGGGAGGGTGAGGGGAGAGAGTAGGGAGGGAGGGTAGGGGGAGAGAGTAGGGAGGGAGGGTGGGGGGAGAGAGTAGGGAGGGAGGGTGGGGGGAGAGAGAGTAGGGAGGGAGGGTGGGGGGAGAGAGTAGGGAGGGAGGGTGGGGGGAGAGAGTAGGGAGGGAGTGTGGGGAGGGAGGGTGGGGGGAGAGAGTAGGGAGGGAGGGTGGGGGAGGGTGGGGGAGAGAGTAGGGAGGTAGGGGATCACACTAGACACACACACAGTGTATATTCAAGTGGGTAATACTGTCATATTACTGGTCCTAAATGTAGTGTTTCCAGTGTGTGTGTGTGTGTGTACATGTGTGTGTGTGTGTACGTGTGTGTGTGTGTACATGTGTGTGTGTACATGTGTGTGTGTGTGTCTATAGGGCCACTGGGTCACCAACAAACACACAGCATGTCTTCTATCATCCTGTATAAAACATCTTTATTTCTCCTTATTTAGTCACTAAGACACTATTTAGTTCATCACATTCAGTGGAACTGAGATCAAAGACAGGATCAGAATCAGAATCAGAAAGGGATTTATTCGCCATGAGAGTTTGCACAGACAAGGAATTTGCTTTGGCAGGAAGGTGCATACAATAAACATATACCTAAAATGTAAATATGTGGACTATCTATACTAAGGGTACATAAACTTGGATTGTTGTTTGTCAACAATGAACCCGTTAAGGAGTAGCATCACACGTGTGCGATAGTTCGAAAGCCCCACAGAGTAACGTCGCACGTGTGATTCTGAACATTCCAACCCACTATTTTCCGATAGACAAAAACGACATGACAAACGCTGTAGTATGGCTTCAAAATGTACAGTTAGGAGGCTAACAAGTAACGCTAGCAGGTAGTAGCATTGCTACGAGTATTATGCTAGGTTGCTAGGTAACGGAAGCTAACTAAAGCTAGCTAGCTTCCGTTTTGGAAAAATAACTCACTCTGGTGGAAGCGTCGGTAATATTTAGAGATATTAATCATATTTCATATCAGTAATATTTACATCTAAAGGTTAAAACAAAACAAACATTCTACACACAGCAATATTTACAAACACTCTGGGATATCAATCACAACTGTATACAGTTCAATCTTCAATGACATCTATGTGAGCACAGTGTGTGAGAGTGTGTGTGGGCTATTCTACCTGACACAGGGACACTGAGGAGTCTAACCCAACACAGAACCCAGGATAGAGGGGCTCAGTGAATGTGCTGTGGAATGTGTGCAGGTGGGTCAGTGTGTCAGAGGAGACTGTGTAGAAGGACAGAGTGCCGGCCGGCCAGTCCAGATACACTCCTACTCTGTGGGAGCTGGAGGGGGGGGCAGGTATGGCAGTGATCTTATTATTGTGCCTGGCAGAGTAACTGTTACCATGACAGTACAGACTCCAGGACTTGTTATTCCATCCAAGCGCACAATGATCACCCATTCCTCTCCTGCTGATTCCTTTATATGTCACTGCTATATAAACCACTCCTCCACTCCACTCTGCCTCCCAGTAACAGCGCCCAGACAGACCCTCTCTACACAGCACCTGTGGACAGTCCTCAAATCTCTCTGGGTGATCAGGATACGGCTGCTCCTCTCTCCTCCTTGTCACCTTTCTGTTCTCCTCAGACAGAGAGAGTTTTCTGCATGCTGTGTTTGGGTCCAGTGTGAGCTCACAGGCATCTGATGGGGGAGACCAAGACACAATATATTACTGATCATCATCATTCACATTAGAATGTCTCCCTCTTCCTGCCCTCCCCCTTTCATTCTCTCTCTCTCTCTCTCTCTCTCTCTCCATCCTCACTCTCTCTCTCTCTCTTCACTCTCTCTCTACCCATCCTCACTCCCCCTTTCATTCTCTCTCTCTCTCTCTCTCTTCACTCTCTCTCTCTCTACCCTGCTCTCTGTCCCTCCCCCTCTCTCTCTCTTCCACTCTCCCTCTCTTCCTTTCATTCTCTCATTCTGTTCTCCCTCCCTCACATGCTAACTCTCTCCCTCCAAATCCCTCTTTCCATCATCCCTCATCTCCTTACCCCTGATATGCCCCCATCACTCCATCTTTCTAGGGAGGAGGGGAACAGGGGAGGAGAGGGAGAAGTGAAGAGAGGAGAGGGAGGAGGGGAAGAAGGGGAAGAGGGGAGGAGAGCAGAGGGAAGAGGGAGGAGAGGAAGAAGGGAGAAGAGGAAGAGGGGAAGAGGGGAAGAAGGAGAAGAGGGGAGGAGGGGAAGAAGGGAGGAGAGGAAGAAGGGGAAGAGGGGAGGAGGGGAAGAAGGGAGGAGAGGAAGAAGGGGAAGAGGGGAGGAGGGGAAGAAGGGAGGAGAGGAAGAAGGGGAAGAGGGGAGGAGAGGAAGAGGAGAGCAGAGGGAAGAGGGGAAAAGGGGAGGAGAGGAAGAGGGGAAGAGGGGAGGAGAGGGAGGAGGGGAGGAGAGGGAGGAGGGGAAGAGGAGAGCAGAGGAGAGGGGAAGAGGAGAGGGAAGAGGGGAAGAAGGGGAAGAGGAGAGCAGAGGAGAGGGGAAGAGGGGAGGAGAGGGAAGAGGGGAAGAAGGGAAGAGGGGAAGAGGGGAGGAGAGGGAGGGGAAGAGGAGAGCAGAGGAGGGGAGGAGGGAAGAGGGAGGAGGGGAAGAGGAGAGGGAGAGGGGAAGAGGGGAGGAGAGGAAGAGGGGAAGAGGGGAAGAGGAGAGCAGAGGAGGGGAAGAGGGGAGGAGAGGAGGGGAAGAGGGGAGGAGAGCAGAGGGAAGAAGGGAAGAGGGGAGGAGGGGAAGAGGGGAGGAGAGCAGAGGGAAGAAGGGAAGAGGGGAGGAGGGGAGGAGAGGAGGGGAAGAGGGGAGGAGAGTAGAGGGAAGAGGGGAAGAGGGGAGAAGAGGGAGGAGAAGAAGGGAAGAGGGGAGGGGAGGAGCGGAAGAGGGAGGAGGGGAAGAGGAGAGGAGAGCAGAGGAGGGGAAGAGCGGAGGAGAGGGAAGAGGAGGAGGGGAAGAGGAGAGGAGAGGGAGGAGGGGAAGAGGGGAGGAGAGGAAGAGGGAGGAGGGGAAGAAGGGGGAAGGGGAAGAGGAGAGGAGAGGAGAGGGAGAAGGGGAGGAGAGGAGAAGGAGAAGGGGAGGAGGGGAGGAGAGGAAGAGGAGAGAAGAGGGAGGAGGGGAAGAGGGGAGGAGAGGAAGAAGGGAAGAGGGGAAGAGGGGAGAAGAGGGAGGAGAGGAAGGGAAGAGGGGAGGAGGGGAGGAGGGGAAGAGGAGAGCAGAGGGAGGGGAGGGGAACAGGGGAGGGGAAGAGGAGAGAGAGGGAGGAGGGGAAGAGGAGAGAGAGGGAGGAGGGGAAGAAGGGAAGAGGGGAGGAGGGGAAGAGGGAGGAGAGGAAGAGGGAGGAGGGGAAGAAGAGAGCAGAGGGAGGGGAGGGGAACAGGGGAGGGGAGGGAGGAGGGGAAGAGGAGAGAGAGGGAGGAGGGGAAGAGGGAGGAGAGGAAGAGGGAGGAGAGGGAGGGGAACAGGGGAGGAGAGGGAAGAAGGGAAGGGGAGAGCAGAGGGAAGAGGGGAAGAGGGGAGGAGAGCAGAGGGAAGAGGGGAAGAGGGGAGGAGAGCAGAGGGAAGAGGGGAGGAGGGGAAGAGGAGAAGAGGAGAGGAGAGCAGAGGAGGGGAAGAGGGGAGGAGAGTAGAGGGAAGAGGGGAAGAGGGGAGAAGAGGGAGGAGAAGAAGGGAAGAGGGGAGGAGCGGAAGAGGGAGGAGGGGAAGAGGAGAGGAGAGCAGAGGAGAGGAGGGGAAGAGCGGAGGAGAGGAAGAGGGAGGAGGGGAAGAGGAGAGGAGAGGGAGGAGGGGAAGAGGGGAAGAGGGGAGGAGAGGAAGAGGGAGAAGGGGAAGAAGGGGGAAGGGGAAGAGGAGAGGAGAGGGAGAAGGGGAGGAGAGGAGAGGGAGAAGGGGAGGAGAGGAAGAGGAGAGAAGAGGGAGGAGGGGAAGAGGGGAGGAGAGGAAGAGGGGAAGAGGGAGGAGGGGAAGAGGGGAAGAGGGGAGGAGAGGGTGGAGTGGAAGAAGGGAAGAGGGGAGGAGGGGAAGAGGGGAGGAGAGGAAGAGGGAGGAGGGGAAGAGGGAGGAGGGGAAGAGGAGAGGAGGGGGAGGAGAGGGAGAAGGGGAGGAGAGGAGAGGGAGAAGGGGAGGAGAGGAAGAGGAGAGAAGAGGGAGGAGGGGAAGAGGGGAGGAGAGGAAGAGGGGAAGAGGGAGGAGGGGAAGAGGGGAGGAGAGGGAGGAGGGGGAGAAGGGAAGAGGGGAGGAGAGGAAGAGGGGAAGAGGAGAGGAGAGGAAGAGGAGAGAAGAGGGAGGAGGGGAAGAGGGGAGGAGAGGGAGGAGGGGAAGAAGGGAAGAGGGGAGGAGAGGAAGAGGGGAGGAGGGGAAGAGGAGAGGAGAGGGAGAAGGGGAAGAGGGGAGGAGAGGAGAGCAGAGGGAAGAGGGGAAGAGGGGGATGAGGGGAAGAGGAGAGGAGGGGACGAGGGGAGAAAGAGGGAGGAGGGGAAGAGGAGAGGAGAGGAAGAGGGAGGAGGGGAAGAGGGGAGGAGAGCAGAGGAAGGGAAGAGGGGAGGAGAGGAAGAGGGGAGGAGAGGGAGGAGGGGAGAAGGAAGGGGACATAGCACACACAGACGTACACACAGTATTGATGTGGGTAATTGTGTTAAATTACTGCTTCTAAAAGTGTGTGTTTACAGTGTGTGTGTGTCCATTTTTGACAGTGTCCAAGTCACTAATGGTATTGTCCCTTGTATGACCTTGTGTACTAGAACCAAGTAGCAGTCAATACTCACATTTCCTAAGGCCAGGTTTGATCCAGCACTCTCCACCATGATCCACACTGCAGGGATAAGCAGAGGAATGATGAAAATACACTTCACCTGTTGATAAGTGACTTAGCAACTGACTTTCTAAGTAAACATGTTGTTTCTCTCATCATCAGAGGTGTATTCCAGAAAGCAGGTTTTACAAACTCTGAGCCTAACCCTGAACTCTGACTTGATGAACCCTGAGATGGGAAGCTCAGAGTTATCGCTTCCAGAACAGCTGATCTGAGTTAGTTCATTTCTAATTCACTGGAATTACATTTAGTCATTTAGCAGACGCTCTCATCCAAAGAATTAGAAATTCTCATGCGTGCAGGCGAGTATGAAGACATTTTCAGAAAGCAGAAAAACTACTTCAACAGCAAAAGAGGCAATTGTTCATTCAGTACATTTCAAAGCAGTATATTAATTTCACATTTAACCACGTCTTACTAGCTTTGCTGGTTATGGCAGATCCAGAGTGGCTCTGGGCAGATCCAATAGTTTTAAACTTCAACAGAGTACCCGCCTTCAAGGAAGTTAACGCTTGTCAAGGGAGCGAGCCCAGACTCTCTGTACAAATTAAATGTACGAGAGTCTGGTTAGGACCAGGCTAACGTCTTACTACAAGTGAAGAAGAAATGGAACAATCCTATGTGCGCAAAACAACTGGCACATTCTTCTCCTTTTTAATGACAAGATTACGAGAAGGAGGGTCCATCAACCTCCACAGCACAGATTAACAGTGAGATGTTCAGGAAATGCCAGGTTAGCTCTGCATGGAAAACTGTAGAATTTCATGTCATCCGTATGTGTTATATGGCTTCAACAACAATCAGGTTGATGAGGAAAGGACCCCCCATGTCTGACAGTAGCTTCAGGCTCAGCATGAGGGAGGGGAGAGGGAGAAACTCATGGTTTGTTACAGAAAAGCTGCCAGCAAGCAGGTGAGGTTCACAGTCAGTTACCGTGGCAACACACCCAGTTTTCAGTGTTTCCCATACATTAATTTATTTGTAACGGCCCACCACAATTAGAGATTTACCACCACAAATTTATAAAACGGTGTTTTTGCTTTTACTGTTTAACATCACAAAAAAATATTTAATAGTAGAGCTGCACGCAGCATACTGATTCGCTCAGCCCCTTCTTGCCGCGCTCGCGTTCTCTCTCTCTCACTACAACAGACACGTCTGTGAATAAGCCCCTCTCTCCGTGCACGCTCTGAATCAATTCACGGGTCAAACAGCTTTTTCCCTCGGAGACAACAGGACAATCAATCTGGAGTTTACGAACGGTTAGGCCCAATCCCAATGTCCACCCTCACAGACTCACAGACTTTGAGGCACATTCTCACTAAGTCTGTGAGGGCTTAGGGCTGTCCCACTGTCAAATTGTCAAGTTCGTGAGGGCTCTTTCGAAGACATTTTATGCACCCGTAAGTCTGCATTTTTGCAGACTTGCCCACAATTCACAGCGTAGTGACGTGAAACACGAGGGTTACCGGGGGAAGCCTGGAAGAGAGAAAAAGATCCTGGCTAACCCTCCTCATAAGACAAGAAAGACGAAGAACAGTAAACAAACAAGCATGGAAGGAGCAACCAACCCTGACGTAAACAGAAATAGAAGTTAGAAATAACAGTTAACATCAGTAAGTTTAAACAAAAAGCTCACTGACGGTTAATATAGCCAGAACTGGGTGTAGTAGGGCAGCACAATTAATAAAATTTTAATCACGATCACGATTTTGGCTTCCCACGATCAAATTCGCGTGATGGAGCGATATTTAAAATGCGGCATTCTTTTGGCAAAGCCAATCTAGCGCTCCGTAAACCATAGGTGCGTTCGACATCGGCTGCATGAAACGACCAGCGAGAGAGTTGCTGCTTGCAGTCGGGGAAGAGTTATAAACGGCTGCGTAAAGTCGGACATTCCTGCTTCCTGGTTTGCTGCGTTGACGTTAGTCATGGCCGATCAAGCGCTGTTTGCTTACTTCATCACTGACGAACTGCATGGTATAATTAGCCTACGTGACAAAAAAAGTTGTTTTGGTTAAAATCAACAAATAATCATGATCTTTAATCGTGATCTGAATGTTGATCAAAATAATCGTGCTTATCATTTTGGCCATAATCGTGCAGCCCTAGTGTGTAGGTTGTCCTTTGATGATAAATTCCATATGCTTCCATATTCAATATGCTTTCATCAGATTTGATCCAACAACATTACTATTTTACCTATAATGCCGCAAAGTGCTGAACCATTCCAATTTATAGCATTTTGAGCTCTTGTAGCCTCTTGCACTCAATCACTTACTAGGTGACGTCAAGTAAGTGTGTGAGGGTTCAGGGCTCAGGGTTTAGGGGGGACATTGGGATTGGGCCTTAGTATCAGCATTCTCTGCACAAAGGTGTCCATAACTGAGTAAATATAATAATATTTGTAGTTAAAAACATTTGGCAAATATAACAATATGAGTCCAACATAATGTTTATATTATATGAAGCTCAAAAACTATTTTGCGCTCAAATTGATTCCATTTTCTTTTCTTGTTGAAGTCCCTAGCTACATTCACTTCAAACCGACACTAGGACCTAGGTTTGAGCTGAGCTACATTTTACAACGTCTGGTTTTAGTGACCTCTCTTTCTGGAGCTAAAAACCCAGAGTTTCCCTCATCTCAGGGTTTAAAAACTCAGTTTTCACTAAACCCGCTTTCTGGAAATACAATTATGATTGTGGCTACAACCATATTGTAGATTGTAGAGTAAACATGCAGTTTTAATTGTAACATCAAGAAATGCAAGGCCTATTAACGTAATTAGATATATTCAGTGTTAAGCGACATTACATTAAGAGGTATATAAAAAACAAACATCTCCTTACTTGAGTTTCTCCAGTCTGCAGTGTGGATCCTCCAGTCTAGCAGAGAGCAGCTTCAATCCTTTTTCTCCTGGATGATTGTAGCTCAGGTCCAGTTCCCTCAGGTGGAAGGGGTTGGACCTCAGAGCTGAGGCCAGAGAAGCACAGTCTTCCTCTGTGACCAGACAGCCTGACAGCCTGTAGAAAGAGGATCAATATTGTGACAGAATCCATCTGGGCCTCCAGAGTGAGTCAGCACAGAGGGGTTCATTTGGCAGGTGCAGTCATAGCTGCACCTCCCCTCATTAGACAGAGTGACCCACGTAATCCAATATCAGAAAAGTTGAAGATGTAACTCTTTATCCTGTATAAGAATGATACTGTGTTCAGCATTCCATTTGTGTAGAGAGAGGCCAACCCCCCAGGTGAACTATAGGCAAGGTCCCGGCTTAGGTAAACAGGAAGATCCTTATCTTATCTGAGCATTTCATTTAGTTAGCCTAAGCAGGGCCACTTTAAGACATATGCACGCAAGGGATCTATGCAAGGGAGCCAATGAAAGAAGAGCCATGTGACAGACAATTCTATATATTTGTACAACATGGTTTTTGTATTGGGAATGTTGGGATGATAATAGAGAATCGAGGATAAAGAACAAGCAAGTTTGCTTGTTCAATATTTCCACTATTTTAAACAGTTATCATATTCCAAAGGAAGAAATATTAGTGCATCTAAACCAGCCAAGATAAATTAGAGTAGGCTATAGGGAAAGGAATTGCACATTTGTGTGCCAGATAATATTTCCACAAAAACTCCCCCATTAAATACAATACATCATGACAGTTTGCATTATTTGAAATGGTCACTTATTATCACACTGGTATTTAATTATCACAGCAAACAATTACTGCACTGAACTGTAAGTAAAGCAAAAATAACAAAACCTGTAATTATCACTCGAATCATTCACGTCTTCTATGCTAAACCTAGCAGTCACGTGAACGTGAATGAGGTGAACGAATCCTTTCTGTTTCCTCTACTGAGCCAATGCAACAGTCCCTATGCGCTGCCACGAGAAGATGAACGAATCACTCACTGAGACGACTCGTTACTCCCCAGTCATTCTAAAGATCCGTTCAAAATGAAGGAATCGTTCACAAACGACACATCACGACTGGCCTCTTGGTTGATGTGAACATACCACTTTACAATTAATAGACGTACACAAAAATAAACAAAAATGGCCATTCCTCTGTATACGGAGGTAGTGACCAAATCAACTAATAAGTCTCCCTGTGTGAGTTCTTGTTTAAACTGTAGTTAAGCTGTAGTTCTCCTTTAGCTTTCCGGCAGAATAGACAGCATCTATCTTCCACTTTCCTAACTGTAGGAGCCATTTGTGTTTCTTATTGACATGTCATATTATTTTGGTTAGATAGAACTGTCAGAATATTTTGGACACTGGGCGGCAGTCATTGGAGGCACAGGGTTCTATATTTAGGGACACAGGTGACAGGAAGGGGCACAGGTAGAGGGAAGGGACACAGTTCTCACCAGACCAGAGAACAGACCACAGTGCACAGACCACCAATGACATTGGGAAACTAAAGAATGTATAATACATTACAACACATATTCTAGAACTGTAATCACCAGCTGCATATCAAGCACGGCACTAACTATGATCCCAGTTATTAATATGTGTGGCATTTTAATCACTGAATGCATCACGGGCACTGTGCACGAGTGAATATAACAACAGGATTTATGAAGGAGGCATGTCTTAAAGTTATGTATTGTGCTTATTAAAGTTATGCATTGTGCTTATTAAAGTTATGAAACTTAGAAGTGTGCTCAGGCTTAAACATTGGGTCTCACACTGAGTGTGGGAAGCAGGCAGTTCTTTGTGTCTCTATCTTTTCAGTTTCAGAAACAACCTTGGATCTGGGTGGAGATGGCACCCGAGCAGGTGGGACGCGGAGGCAAGAACAACTCCCTGATGCACGAGAGAACAAGCTCAACCCTCTTTTCATCTTTCTGTTTTAATTGCACTGTATATTATATGCTGGGGCAGGGAAAGATAGCCAGTTGGACTTCGTGAACCAGCCCAAACTCTGTTGCGGGTAGGGAAACTTAGACAACTCCAGAGCTCTGTACTTGTTGATTACCAACTGCTGCATTAAAGCTGATATTATCGGACCTCTGCGACTCCAGACCACTCTTTCTAGAACACAGATTTGTGTCATAGAATACCATCATTACATATTGGAATAGACACAAAGATTTTGAATCCTTCAAAACCTGGTATGTCAATCTACATTTTACAACTATGCATAATAAATAACAACTAAACGGCAAATAAGGACTGGAAAATCTGATACATTGTGTCAGCATAAGATCACTCCTAAACTACCTGTGTATAATGGCAACGATATAGACGTATTGGAAAACTAGAAACATTAAGCGAGAACTCGCCCTTTTATTGGAACTTGAGCTTCAAACTGAAAAAGGTTTTTGTATTCCACAAAACCTGGCCGCTATCCCCAATCAAGGGACATTGTCGTCACCTGCGCTGGTCTGACAGATTGGAAACCCTGCAGTTCAACGCGCAGGGAGAGTGCGTATGGGCAGCATCAAGCACGCTTTATTGATGCTATATAAGCCGTATTGGGAAACGGCTAATATAATGGGGTTGTTTGACTGAATGCTAAAATCTTACAACACTATCGTCTGTTTGAAAGTCGTGCAGTCGGCATACAAACGTTCCTGCATTACGCCAATGAGGTCTTATGCTTAATAAACAACTAAACGGCAAAGCCCTCTCCTGCTGCCTCTTCCTAGATATTTGTAACTACCTCCCGTTCCCCCTACCCTGCCTCAGTCAACTAAAATGTCATTTTACATATAAAACTGTGAAATATTAGCCTACCTGGCGAACTTGTTCCACTGAGTTGGATTCCAATTGAAGAATATCCCACCTCAGTCGCTCTTTATTAGCTACAAAATGTCCTGGTTTATACACCGCGAATATCCTGTGGTTATCCTGAGGTAAACTTCTTCTAAATTACAGTAAAAAAAACTCTGAAATACTTTTGTTCTGGACTGGAAAGTCATGTTTTGTTGACTTAAACTTTCAGATGTTAGCTACATTTTTCTTATCTTTGAATTTTCTGAGCAGATATACATCGCTGGTTCCGACGCCATTAGTTAACGTCGTTCTTTTTAGAAACACGGCTAACTGATCCAGAGATGGAGATCACATGACAGAACATGCAAACACGTCATGCTATTGGACAATATTATCATAGAGAAATAACAGCAAGTTCTTCTGAAAAATGAAAGGGGAATTAAATGGAAGTGAAATTAACCAAATGTATGCAAAAAAAAACTTAGCTACCCAATAAATGTATATATTTTAAAATAACAGAATGCTTATCAGTATTTATTTAATTCTGTTAGGTCATTAGATAACCATATTCTGCTACAAAAGAGCAACATAACTGCCTGTTGGCTCTGCCTTCCGTCCTGAGAGAACAGGAACTGCTATATTCGGATGCTGTTCGTGGATAACGGTGTTGGAACAAACGGTTAATCATCAACACCATCATGCCTGTCTTTCTGTATTTCAACATTTCAACATTTTATATATAAAATGTTGAAATACAGAAAGACATAGAAAGACATACAGACAGATATATATATATATATATATATATATATATATATATTCTACACTGCTCAAAAAAATTATGGAACACTTTTGAAAACACATCAGATCACAATGTGAAAAAAAATTATGTTGGATATCTATACTGATATGGACAGTTTAATGTCTTAGGAACGAAAGGATGACACATCTTTTGATGGAAATACGTTTTCATACTTTAAGAGGGCTTAATTTTATAGACACCCCAAAAATCAAAGTGAAAAAATGATGTGACAGGCTAGTTCATTTTGCCAAAATTAAATTTCTTCAACTCAAAATGCTTCTCAATATCTTGTGTGGCCCCCACGTGCTTGTATGCATGCTTGACAACGTCGCGGCATGCTCCTAATGAGACGACGGATGGTGTCTTGTGGGATGTCCTCCCAGATCTGTCGAAGGGCATCAGTGAGCTCCTGTAAAGTCTGAGGAGCAACCTGGCGGCGTCTGATGGACCGAAACATAATGTCCCAGAGGTGTTCTATCGGGTTTAGGTCAGGTGATCGTGAGAGACATTCAATTGTATCGATTCCTTCATCCTCCAGGTACTGCCTGCACCCTCTTGCCACATGAGGCCGGGAATTGTCGTGCATCCGGAGGAACCCAGGACCTACTGCACCAGCGTAGGGTCTGACCATGGGTTCCAGGATTTCATCCCGATACCTAATGGCAGTCAGACTGCCGTTCTCTAGCCTGTAGAGGCCTGTGCGTCCCTCCATGGATATGCCTCCCCAGACCATCACTGACCCACCACCAAACCGGTCATGCTGAATGATGTTGCAGGCAGTACAGTGTTCTCCTTGGCTTCTCCAGACCCTTTCACGTCTATCACAGGTGCTCAGGGTGAACCTGCTCTCATCTGTGAAAAGCACAGGGCGCCAGGAGCGGACATGCCAGTTCTGGTGTTCTATAGCAAATACCAATCGAGCTCCACGGTGCTGGGCAGTGAGCACAGGGCACACTGTAGGACGTTGCGCCCTGAGGACACCCTCATGAAGTCTGTTTCTGATTGTTTGGGCAGAGACATTCACACCAGTGGCTTGCTGGAGGTCATTCTGTAGGGCTCGGGCAGTGCTCAACCTGTTCCTCCTTGCACAAAGCAGCAGATATCGGCCCTGCTGATGGGTCGAGGACCTTCTACGGCCCTGTCCAGCTCTCCTAGAGTAACTGCCTGTCTCCTGGAATGTCCTCCATGTACTGGAGATTGTGCTGGGAGACACATCAAATCTCCTTGCAACGGCACGGAGTTGGACAATATGTGCAACTTCTGTAGGGTTAAGAAATCGCCTCATGCTCCCACTCAAAGAGATCAAGAGGGAAAAACTTGAAATGGCCTCCACATGCAAAACCAGTCCTGTTTTGGGGTTGGCTCATTGTTGCCCCTCTAGTGTACCTGTTGTTAATGACATCAACACCAATGCAGCGGAAAGTACCCCTCTGCTACTTAACTGACCAGATCATTATCGAGAAGTTAATTCATGCCATACCCTGATAAAAAACTGTTCCTTTAATTATTTTGAGCAGTGTAGTTTAAAGTTGTTACATTATTGTCTGCATTCTGTTCTCTTTTTGCTTTAATGCTATGTTACATGTAGCAAAACCAACCTCAAGGAATATAATGGCCAATATTATCTTTAGTGATCTGTGCAAATGACCAATACAAGTGTGTTCAACTTCCTAAAGAGCAGCGTTGCACCTGACACTTAAGGCCGAAATATACTTTCCGCTATGTACGTGTACACATGCTGAATGGCTGCAGCACGTATCCTGCGTTTGTTTGGTGCGTACTTTGTGCACGTCTCCCTGGCCCTTAAATGTACGCATACGCAAGGTGCAATACCGACAGAAATCGTGGGCCAGTATACTATCCCTGCATCTCCGATGGAATGCTACCATCAATCATTTCCTCCAGGAACACAATGACAATTATTGAGGGACTTGTTAGTCACTCCTGTTGGTTAGTTGTAACTGATTTAACCATTTGTACTCGCTGTGAATTATATTATTGTTGCTTGCTTTCCACCAGGTACACTCTAGCACTTTAGAGGATCATGTTGATTAATTGTACATGCTCTTATGTTTCTTCCCTTTGGCACTTATTTGCTTTTTCACAATGTATGCTTCATGTTTTGGCTACCCGCAATGTTTGGGGCTATCTCGTTGTTTATGATCATTGACCTATGCACTTTTTGTAAAGCTCTCTCTTGGAAGTCCCTTTGAATAAAAGTGTCTGCTAAAAGAATACATGTAAATGGACCATCCTCTGAAGTAAAAATAGCCAGTTACAGAGTAGTATTATACACCAAGCACACTTCTTGCTATTCCTAATCCGAAACCCTTCATGCAGTGGAAGAGGCGCCAACCATAGGGACTGACGTGGAAATTGACACCATACTGTTGAAACGATGATGATGGGTATGATTATGGATTTATCTGATTGAAAATGAAATTTTGGAAATTTTCATCCCTTTTAGTATTATTTTATATTACTGGGAACCATATGTTAAGCTATTGACTTATTATAGTTGAGCTTAGTATTATTACCACTAAACGATAGAAGATATTGAGCCTGAGTGTGAGATCTGGGTGACAGAGGCTGAGGAGTGATGGAGAAGGCCACCTGGAGGCAGGCAGAGGCCTGAGCTAGAAGTCAAGATCCGCTGTTTTTGACCCCACACCTAGAATCCTATCTGTGGCCGCCTGCACAAGGTCAGCACTAGCCCTAAGTAAGGAGGATTTACAACGAGCCTGATTGTGTAAGCAGCGTGAGCAGCCTCATCGTAAATGTGGGTTACAGAACCTGTTTTAAGAGAAAAACGTATTAGTGTCACCCAGCAGCAAAATGTACATCTCCAAATTTAAGCAAGGTCAAAGGCATCAAAGCTAAGGTGCGAGTGAAATCTGAAACCCCCAGAACAGGTGTTATGCGTAAGATCGAAGACCATCTGTAACTATCAATAGTAAAATAACACATGAAAATAGGTGAGCAGTATGTAATTGCATGCCTGGGGGGTAAAGATCAGTTGGGTTCCGGAACCTGCTCACATTTATTGGGATTTTTGTCATCTTGAAGACCAATAAAGCCATTGCATCAAACTTTGCCAAGTTCCAGTGCCGTTTTTTGAACTTTGAAGATTGATTGAAGACTTTGAACATTTTCAAACAACAGCACAAAAGCTGCCAGATGCATAACTCCCTGTCCAGGTAAATGTACAATAATATGAGGAATAGTATATCTTAACCCTTGTGTTGGAGCCATTATACAACTTTGTTTTGTTTTATTTATATACCATATTGGTGATGCTAATAAATGGGCAGTTTTATGTTTGAGCACTGGGTGGAGCATTGTCTTTGGGAAGGCATATAGGTAATTAACAGCCAGGGATACACAGGTGTGTGGCTAGGTGGAAAAGCATACAGCTTTTCACCGTGTCAGGTTTGTGTGTCATTGTTTGATTTGTGTGCAAAAGAAAATGAATGGAACTAATCCAGAAATGAAATGAAATGGACTGTATTGCTGGTGCTACCGTGAGCAGGCCGTCAGCACAGAAATGCAGACATATTGTGGACATTGATTATTGGCACGCAGAACACACGTCCAAGCAAGTGCTTCCCTGGTCCCACCTCATTGGCCTAATGTAGGAGTTGGTAAAAGACTCTACACCTTGTGTTGTCATAAGGGTCAAACATGACTGCTATTATATTTAACAGCAGAGAAAACCCCCAAATAGTTTTTTTTTTTACCCAACTTCAAATGTATAAAATAATTAACATCACAACAACCACAAAGACACACACGTCCACAATGGGAAAGTGATATTATGTGTGCTACTGATTTAGATTACAGTCCATAAAGGTGCTGCAGATAATAGTCCCTCCAGTTCTCTCTTTGATGAAGCCATGAGTGAAACTCTGTTGTCTAAATCAACCATACAAATACATTACGGATTATAACTTTACCAATGTCTCATGTAGAACATAAATACAGACCTCAGTGTCTCCAGCTTGCAGAGTGGATTCCCCAGTCCAGCAGAGAGCAGCTTCATGCCGGCATCCTTCAGATCATTGTTATTTAGATCCAGTTGTCTCAGGAAGGAGGTTGACTTCAGAGCTGAGCTCAGAGAAGCACATCCTTCCTCTGTGATGTGACAGCCTGACAGCCTGTAGAAGGTTATCATGATATGGATTACAAACACAACTATCTTCTAGAGGTAGAAATAAAGAATATCAGTCTGATCATTTCCTATGGGTGTTGTTATTTGTTATTGTCACCCAGAAGTAAAATGTACATCTCCAAATTTAAGCAAGGTCAAAGGCATCAAAGCTAAGGTGCGAGTGAAATCTGAAACCCCCAGAACAGGTGTTATGCGTAAGATCGAAGACCATCTGTAACTATCAATAGTAAAATAACACATGAAAATAGGTGAGCAGTATGTAATTGCATGCCTGGGGGGTAAAGATCAGTTGGGTTCCAGAACCTGCTCGCATTTATTGGGATTTTTGTCATCTTTAAGACTGTAGCACAGTCAACAGACAAAGCACGGTACCATCACACCTTCTCCTTATCTCCCAGAGGAGAAGCTTCAAAGCTTCTGGCCCAGCATGGGGTCAGAAACAGAGGCCACATGGCCTCAGTATCAGACAAAGGATTTATAAGGAAGAACTTTCTTTTGTGGATTTACAAACATATTCTCAAGGACTACATGGCTCCTGGACACTATTTCAATGACAGTAGTATAATGTGTGCTTTTCTCATTTACTTGAGGTTTGATTATAACTTCCCTTCAAGTATAGTTAACCCTTGTGTTATCTTCGGGTCATTCTGACCCATCAGTCATTGTGACCCACCGTCGTATTGCGACACATTTACCTCATACAAAAACAAAGTGAAGCATTTTCTTTTAACTGTCGGACTGTCTCAGACCCCCCACATTGGAATGGTTAAAAGAAAATAATTTTTACTTGTTTTTGTATTGGGTAAAATTGGGTAAACACAACGATGATTCGTTATGAACCTTTGGGTCATGTGACCCGAAGGCAGCACGAGGGTTAAGTCAGCCAATCTTGATATCAAAATGATTGTACCATACTAACAAAACCATTTATGAATGTTGTATTGTTATATTCTGAAGTTTACGCATTCCATGGACAGTTGAAATAACGGAACTCAAAGCTAAGAGCCACTTCACACCTAGGCAGATCTCAGGACGACGCCCAGGTGGGGAGTAACTGACCAATGCAAGCAAAAAGCAACATTTATTTATAAAGCACTTTAAAATCCATGATGAAACACAAAGTGCTGTACAGTAAAACAATAAAAAAAATGAAAGAGGTCACCTTCACGGGGACCCCCCCTGTTCTTTGGAGTATAAAACCCCCAAACGTACGATCACCCCCGCTTGTTCATAGGATTAAACTGAGGTGAACGCGTCACTCTCTAACCTATTCCTCTCAACCTGCAAATTCACTGAGCGCCCGGGACTTTGACGAGAGATTCCGCTTTCTATTCGTTGGACATAATAAACCATTGACTCCTTTCTTCAAACCGACAAAAGTAACTGCGATTTGCAATATTTCTTACTTGTGACATATTGGCATGTTGTGATTTAATTGTTAATGTTTGATTGTAGTTTACAAATGATTTTAACTTAACCCTCGTTAAGTCAGTTGCCCTTGATCGTCCATTGTTACTAGAAAGGCCTACCTTTCCCTCTCTACCTCTCTCCCACTCTCTCTCTCTCCCTCCCCCCTTCACACGCGCTCTACACAACCATTGTGTTGCTCGCCCTCATTAGCATCCAGCCACTGTACTACTCTGACTAACCCATAACTTATCTGGTATTTGTTCATTATAATTACATTCTCCTAAATAAATCATTGTGTATAATATTTGCGTATCTCTCACGTTATCTGATCTGCCCTACTTTCATAGAATCCACGACTTAAGATTAGACTGATTATCACGAAGGCTATTATTCAATATTATTCAATAAGGTTTCCTCCGTCCCTTTAACAAATAAGAGGTGGTGCCCCCAAGAACTACATACTTTATTATAAATTAAGTATTGCTAATCATAAACGAGCAAACCCCGCTACAACACTGAGTTGGAACTCTGATTATCTGTGTTCAACATCCATTTGCACATTTTATTTTCACATGGTTGAAAGTGATGGTTTAGGGGCTCTTTTGCTGGATCCAGAGTCGGCGACTTCCACAGAGTGAGTGGCACCCTGAACCAAAACTGCTACCACAGCATTTTGCAGCATTTCAACCATCAACTGAGACTTGCTTACTTCGACCAGTGTTAAGCTATGCTTGAAGCTGTTGTCCTGTGAGCCGCCTGTCACACAAGCTGTTCACTCTCAGAAACTTTTCTGATTCTGTTGTGGCTTTGGGTCTGCCAGACCTCTTCCTGTCAGAGTTTCCTCCAGTTTCCAGGGGCCTTTTGATGGTGTAGGAAACTGTACTCACTGACACCTTGGCTTTATTGGCAATTTCTATCTAAAGTAAAGACCTACACTTTTAAGGGTTTATTATGGTCTGTCTTCCTTTGTTAATTGAAAAACCGAAACTATTTTTTTTAACCTCTGGCAGTTTACCGCTTACCTTTGTACTGTGGTGGAATTTTAGAATATAGTTACAATATATGTGTTTTATATAGATAGATAATGTAATGAACTGGGGCTTTGTAGGATGCAAGCTCTGTAGAATGGATGTAGTAGATTGTCTTAAGGTATTTATGATACCTAAGTAAGAGCCAGGGGCATGGAGAAGGAGGACGTCAGCTTGAGTTCTCGTGATCTGAGGATCAGTCATAGATGGATCAGTTGATCTGGCCGACCTGACCTTTTGGCTAAGGAGATGGCCAAGTCAGACATTCTGTCTGTGTTTCATTAATTATCTTCTGACTTAGAGAAGTAGCTGCTACATCAAAGGACTGTGGGACACTGGCTTGGGAGTTTATTGTCTTAGACTGTCACTGATCAGTGCTAGCCAATCACAGAGACCACTGCATTGATTGATTAGGACCATCTGTTCTAAGTTTATATAAGGCTGGGTTTTATGGTTGTTCTTCACCTCTCTCTTGAACGATCTGTAGGTTACAGCTTGCATGTCCTTCGCTATGACGGGTCCAGATCACTCTGTTAATCTTAAGTTTGTACAAACTAAATAAATGTTATTGAAACCGCCATTCTTGACTAATCAGATTACACAGAGCCATGATCATTTTCCATGACAGTACCACAGACTTCATGTTTCACTGAGTTGGAACTCTGATTATCTGTGTTCAACATCCATTTGCACATTTTATTTCCATCTCTACTCTTGATGCATGATTATGCTTTGCTTATGTTCTGCACCTCTCTGTGTCACCGACCACCTCTGGAGAAGTGGAACTCTCACTGAATTGCTCCTCCCAGGCTTTCTTAAATGTTTTAACTATGAGTTTTCCTGAGTTTTTCCTTGTCTTCCTTGAGGGTTTAGGTTGGTTTAGGTGCAGTTCTATGGGCGTGTGTGAAGACTTTGCAACATTGCTTGTAGAAAGGGCTATACAAATAACATTGATTTGAACACAATGACACGGTAGTCAGTAACCAATGTGAAATATTAACCTGTCTGAGAAGCTGATGTCACTGGGCTGGATTGTACCTGTGGAATATTCTGTCTCTTGTCGTATACTGAGACATCATGTGGTCATCCTGAGGTATTTCTATTATGATTATAAGAAAAATTATAAACACTACTACCCTCTGGAGGTAGAAATAAAGAATATCAGTCTGTCATTTTCCTCTCAAACACCAAGATGGTTTGATCAGTCAGAGGACTGTCTGTCCAGGTTGGCTGACTTTACTTTTATCTCAAATGGAATCGTACCAAACTATAGTGTCAAAAATTGTACATGCAGTGCACCTTTTTCTGTCCTTTGAAAAAAGTTGAGAAGGACCATTTTGAGGGAGGAACAGAAGGGTAACATTTGCAGTGGCCTCTTAAATTTTACCCTTCTGTTCCTCACAATATCGTCATAGTAGTACAATACACCAAGAAAGTATTACATATTACATCCAATAGCAGGTCTGTCAGTATACCAAGCAGCATACGTTTCTGGCTATTTCTGACACACAACCCTTGATGCAGGGATAGTGGTGTCAAGCACAGGGACAACAGTACACTAGCAGACAGATACAAAACACAATGCCATGTCAATCTACAATAACATAATGAAGTAGTATGTCTTAAAGAGATTCCTGTCCCACCCTGATCTGTTTCACCCATCTCATGTTTGTCTCCACCCCCTCCAGGTGTCTCCCATCTTCCTTCCTACCCTCATTTATCCTGTGTTTTTTGTTTAGGTTCAGTTCTTCTTGTTTGTCAAGCCTACAGTACCAGCATATTTTTCTCTACCTCCTTTAGCGTTTTCTGCCTCTTAGTTCCCCTGGTCTTTACATCCTGCCTGCCCTGACTCCGAACCTGCCTGCTGCCCTGTACCTGAATGACTCCTTGTGGATTACGACCCTTGACTGCCCTGACTATTCATTGGCCGGACCCCTTGTACCTTTAATAGACCACAAACTTACGACCAGTGTGTGATTCAGTGCGTGGTGTGAGATTATAACTATAGTTGTGTCATGTTGAACATGAATACAGACCTCAGTGTCTCCAGCTTGCAGAGTGGATTCCCCAGTCCAGCAGAGAGCAGCTTCATGCCTGAATCCCCCAGGTTGTTGTTACTCAAGTCCAGCTCTGTCAGATCTGAGGAGGGGAGAGCTGAGGCCAGCGCTTCACAGCACCGTTCTGAGAGGTTACAGTCATTCAGCCTAATAACATAAGGAGAACATGAGACATCATCAGTCACGTTTTGTATAATAGGAACATACGATAATCAAACACTATCACAAGATGTGCTGTTGTAATATTATCTAAAAAAATAAAATAAAAGCCTTATACATACAGAGCAGTTTTGGAGTCTTTGACCACTGGCAGCAGCCTCAGAAGACCTTCCTCTGATCTGGAGTATTTCTTCAGGTCAAACACGTCCATCGTCTCTTCTGAAGTCAGCAACACAAAGACCAGAGCTGACCACTGTGTAGATGAGAGCTTCTTCTCACTGGAGAGACTTCCTGGGCTCAGATAGTGTTGGATCTCCTCCACCAGAGAATGGTCATTCAGTTCATTCAGACAGTGGAACAGATTCATGGTTCTCTCTGGAGAGGGATCCTCTCTGATCTTCTCCTTGATGTACTTGACTGTTTTCTCATGGCTCTGCGTGTTGCTTCTTCTCGGAGTCAGTAGACCTCGTAAGTCAGTCTGATTGGACTCCATTGAGAGGCCCAGGAGGAAGCGGAGGAAAAGGTCCAGTTGTCCATTCTTACTCTGCAAGGCCTTGTCCACAGCACTCTTGTAGAATCGGACTTCTGCTTTCTCTCTGAAAAGAGTCAACACTTTTTTGGAACTGGAAGCTGATGGAGTCTCAGACATCAGATTGTCATTGTTGTTGATGAATGAGATAATTACAAACACAGCAGCCAGAAACTCCTGAAAGCTCAGATGGACAAAGCAGAACACCTTCTCCTGGAAGACTTTACCATCCTGTCTGAAGATCTGTGTGAACACTCCTGAGTTCACTGAGGCATCATGGACATCAATGCCACACTCTGTCAGGTCTTTCTCATAGAAAATCAGGTTTCCTTTCTCCAGCTGGTGGAAGGCCAGTTTTCCCAGTGACAGAATACTCTGAATGCTGTCTTCATCCCAGTGTGGATCGGTCTCAGTTTTCCCAGCATACTTCACCTTCTTCTGTTTGGTCTGTAACACCAGGAAGGCTGTGTACATCTCAGTCAGGGTCTTCGGCATCTTCTCTTTCTTCTCTGTTCTCAGCATGTGTTCAAGGACTGTAACAGTAATCCAAGAGAAGACTGGAATGTGGCACATGATGTAGAGGATCCTTGATGTCTTGATGTGTGAGATGATTCTCCTGGCCAGGATCTCATCACTACATCTCTTCATGATGTACTCATCCTTCTGTGGGTCATTGAACCCTCGTACCTCTGTCACCAGGTCAACACACTCAGAAGGGATCTGATTGGCTGCTGCAGGTCGAGTGGTGATCCAGATGAGAGCAGAGGGAAGAAGCTTTCCTCTGATCAGATTGGTCAGCAGCACATCCACTGAGGTGGACTTTGTGACATCACACCAGCTCTTGTTCTTTTTGAAGGCTAAGGGCAGTCGACACTCATCCAGACCGTCAAAGACAAACAGAACGTTGTACTTGTCGTAGTTGGAGATTCCTAATTCTCTGGTTTCCGAGAAGAAGTGATGGACAAGTTCCTTCAGACTGAACTCTTCTCCATCCAACAAATTCAGTTCTCGAAACGGGAGAGGAAAGATGAACTGGATTTCCTGATTGGCTAGTCCCTCAGCCCAGTCTGTGATGAACTTCTGCACAGAGACAGTTTTTCCGATGCCAGCAACTCCTTTTGTCAGAACAATTCTGATATGTGTGTCTCGTCCAGCTGAGGGTTTAAAGATGTTGTTGCATGTGATGGCTGTTTCTGTTCTTGCTGATTTCCTGGATGCTGTCTCAATCTGTCTCACCTCATGTTCATTATTGATCTCTCCACTCTCACCCTCTGTGATGTAGAGATCTGTGTAGATCTTATTGAGAAGAGTTGGGTTTCCTTGTTTAGCTATGCCCTCGAACACAGTTTCAAACTTCTTCCTTAGTTCAGATTTGAGTTTCTGTCGATAAATCTGAGCATGCTCATCTAAACAAAAAACAACACGTTAAGTGCGTGTTTTTGTTAAATGTAGTTTTGATTATTCACAGATTATGAACTGACAATGTGTCCTTGACATTCAATTCAAAACAAATTTCCAATCTATGACCATTTATCAGGTACACAATAATGAAACAGCTTAGTATACTCACACATAGTACAAGGTCATAGGAAGATCTACACAACATTGGGCTACTGAGTCTCATAACTTTCTTTGTATATCTAACCTTCATCATAAACCATCAATCGGTCAACTAAGACTAAATATGGAGTCTCTTACTTTCCTCCAGAGTGTCAGCCAGCTCCTTCTGGTTCATGTACCTCAGGTCGTGCAGTGTGATCTTCAGAGCTCCCTCTCTGGCACTGCTCTCCTGCTTCTGATATTCAGGGTCCACCACTTCCTGGTCCTCCCTCTGACTCTCTAAGCCTTCTGGGAAATCTGAACTCAGAATCCTCTTCATCCTCTTCAGCTCTTTCTTCACAAACCTGATGACAGTCTCCTCAAGCACCTGAAACAGAGAGGGAAGATATCAGATGAACCAGGAACTATCTACACAGTAGAACAATATGATACAAATGATTCTGTCTTGTTTGTACTTTAGATTAACACAAAACTCACTGTGAATATGGAGGACAAGTCCTCATGGTGACTCTGGTCTGACTCAGACTTCTCCTGTTGATCTCTGAGGACAAGAGATGACATTACTTAACCACATGAACCACATGTATAAGGGCTGATAATCTACTAAGGAGTATTATCATACATAAGCATGAGTGGTAAACTTAACTGTATCCACTCATGCATACACACAGACACACTGTATAAGAGTGATACCATCACTACCAAGTAAACCATCTTCTATACCACTACATTCATCAAAGATAGGAGCACTGTCACCCCCAGGTAAACAAGTGTGTTGTGTTTCAACCAGACACTGAAGAATGACATCAGGGTTCACCTCACACAGGGCTGCATGTTTGCTAGCAGCCTGCTTTAGACACTGCAGCACTCCTCCACCCAGGAGTTTAAGACCTTCTGGTCTCAACCAATCTAAGAGGGCTGAGCCCCGCCTGGTCTGTGCTCATACCAGGCCTGGTACCTGCAGGGCTGGACACTGACTCTCATGCTGTCTGTGTGTGTGGTGTCTGTCTGTGTGTGTGTGTGTGTGTGTGTGTGTGTGTGTGTGTGTGTGTGTGTGTGTGGTGTCTGTGTGTGTGTGTGTATGTGTGTGTGAGTATGTGTGTGTGGGTAGGTTATTGTTGTCAAATGTTCACTAGAGGTACACTGATCTTTCTTAATTGAATGTAAAGCTATTATAACAAAATTACATGTTTACAATAAATGTCAAGTCTTTTAAGGTGGAGAAGTAACTCACAGACTTATCCTGGAGTTCGCTCTAGTCTCTACTGAATTAGAGAGAGCAGCTTTGAATCATTTGTCTGCACCGACATGGAATGACCTAAGGGTAGTATGGTATGGCTTGCATAATTGCATTAGTTTCAGGGTAGTTTGTTGTGGTTGTGTTGTGGTTGTGTTGTGGTTGTGTCTGTGTTAATGTCAGGTAAAGTTCAACATTAAAGCAGCACAGTGGACTGGTAGGTTGTGGTCCTGTATCTCACTGATCAAACACAACAAGGAGGTCAAAGGTGTTGATGTGTCTGATGGTGGTCTAGTGGTTAAACCATAGATACATACAGAGAAGACCAACACCACGTTAATGAAATAATATTAATCATACCATGGTCTGGGTGAATACTTGATTCTGATTGGCTGCAGGGGTGTCCATTATCCGGTGATATACGGACACCTACTTACGTAGTTGCAGCAAAACTGTCTGTTCACCGTTCTAAATTATTGCGCTGGCTACATAGTAAATGAGCCTGTACAAAGTGAATGAAATAAGTAACCATAACAACAGGGACGCAGTCACAGCCTCCATTTACAATTATATTCTATATATGTGATGTGATGAGGGATACTTTAGTATCTACAGTCAGCAGCTCTAACCCTGTGTTTTAGTAGGGATGTGATGAGGGATACTTTAGTATCTGCAGTCAGCATCTCTAACCCTGTGTTTTAGTAGGGATGTGATGAGGGATACTTTAGTATCTACAGTCAGCATCTCTAACCCTGTGTTTTAGTAGGGATGTGATGAGGGATACTTTAGTATCTACAGTCAGCATCTCTAACCCTGTGTTTTAGTAGAGATGTGATGAGGGATACTTTAGTATCTGCAGTCAGCATCTCTAACCCTGTGTTTTAGTAGGGATGTGATGAGGGATACTTTAGTATCTACAGTCAGCATCTCTTACCCTGTGTTTTAGTAGGGATGTGATGAGGGATACTTTAGTATCTACAGTCAGCATCTCTAACCCTGTGTTTTAGTGGGGATGTGATGAGGGATACTTTAGTATCTACAGTCAGCATCTCTAACCCTGTGTTTTAGTAGGGATGTGATGAGGGATACTTTAGTATCTACAGTCAGCAGCTCTAACCCTGTGTTTTAGTAGGGATGTGATGAGGGATACTTTAGTATCTACAGTCAGCATCTCTAACCCTGTGTTTTAGTAGGGATGTGATGAGGGATACTTTAGTATCTACAGTCAGCAGCTCTAACCCTGTGTTTTAGTAGGGATGTGATGAGGGATACTTTAGTATCTACAGTCAGCAGCTCTAACCCTGTTTTAGTTTAACCAGCAGAGGTCAGTACATACCCTTCCTCATTAGAAGGTCCTCCTCCATCACTGAACATGATAGGTCGATACATAGACCTGTCACTCTTCATGGACACACAGCTGGGTACAGGTGAGGCTGGTCTCTGCTGTCTCATCCTGTCAACAAACACAACAAAGTGTCTTACAAACATAAATCACTAAAGTAGTGTGGTGGAAATTTACAATACAGTGTTTTAAGAGAAGTTTAAAGTTGGTTAAGAAGCTTGATACAATGAATGTTGAATCAACTCCATTTGGTAGAGATGCCATTTGCAGTTTATGACACCTGGGGAGGATGAATTGTATTGTTATTGTGATCTGAGGGAGCAGTTTAAGATAGATGAACTGATCAAGCTGCTCTGACCCTTCCTGTTGCATGGGTGGTGTTAATTAAATACTTGTTTGAAGATGTCCACACAAAGGACAGTTGACCATTTGACTGGTGAACTCCTGTGGCTTTAGTATCTACTGGTTTGGGGAGAGATGCCACATCAAAGAACTGTGGGACACTTGGTATGGAGTCAAACTGTCACTGAGCAGTGCTGACCAATCACAGAGTTTGCTACATTGATGGATTGACCATCAGAAGAACCATTTGATCTAAAGTTTATATAAGGCAGGGTTTTAGGGTTGTTCTTCATCACTCTTGCGAACGATCTGTGGCTAGCACCTCCTTCGTTATGACTGATCACAAAGTACTTTGTTAATTCCTAATTTGTACAAGCTAAATAAATTTATTGAAACCACCATCTCTTGACTATTCAAATCTACACAGTGCCACTAGAATTTTTCCACTACAGTAGACATCACAGATATATCATACTGTCCAACATGTTTTGCTGTAGTCATTCATCAGTAGGGTCAGATCCAGGCTTTAATGTTGCTGTTCAACTTGAATGAGTCAGACAGGCAGGTTTCCAGACCTGTTGTTACTCTGTATCTCTCACTGTGAACCTTTACCACATGGTCTGTATGTCAGCCAGGCTGGCAGTCAGCAGCTCTAACCCTGTGTTTTAGTAGGGATGTGATGAGGGATACTTTAGTATCTACAGTTAGCAGCTCTAACCCTGTGTTTTAGTAGGGATGTGATGAGGGATACTTTAGTATCTACAGTCAGCATCTCTAACCCTGTGTTTTAGTAGGGATGTGATGAGGGATACTTTAGTATCTACCAGTCAGCATCTCTAACCCTGTGTTTTAGTAGGGATGTGATGAGGGATACTTTAGTATCTACAGTCAGCAGCTCTAACCCTGTGTTTTAGTAGGGATGTGATGAGGGATACTTTAGTATCTACAGTCAGCATCTCTAACCCTGTGTTTTAGTAGGGATGTGATGAGGGATACTTTAGTATCTACAGTCAGCAGCTCTAACCCTGTGTTTTAGTAGGGATGTGATGAGGGATACTTTAGTATCTACAGTCAGCATCTCTAACCCTGTGTTTTAGTAGGGATGTGATGAGGGATACTTTAGTATCTACAGTCAGCAGTTCTAACCCTGTGTTTTAGTAGGGATGTGATGAGGGATACTTTAGTACATACAGTCAGCAGCTTTAACCCTGTGTTTTAGTAGGGATGTGATGAGAGATACTTTAGTACATACAGTCAGCAGCTTTAACCCTGTGTTTTAGTAGGGATGTGATGAGGGATACTTTAGTATCTACAGTCAGCAGCTCTAACCCTGTTTTAGTTTAACCAGCAGAGGTCAGTACATACCCTTCCTCATTAGAAGGCCCTCCTCCATCACTGAACATGATAGGTCGACCCATAGACCTGTCACTCTTCATGGACACACAGCTGGGTACAGGTGAGGCTGGTCTCTGCTGTCTCATCCTGTCAACAAGCACAACAAAGTGTCTTACAAACATAAATCACTAAAGTAGACACCACAGATATATCATACTGTCCAACATGTGTTGCTGTAGTCATTCATCAGTAGGGTCAGATCCAGGCTTTAATGTTGCTGTTCAACTTGAATGAGAGTCAGAAAGGCAGGTTTCCAGACCTGTTGTTACTCTGTATCTCTCACTGTGAACCTTTATCACATGGTCTGTATGTCAGCCAGGCTGGCAGTCAGTATCTCTAACCCTGTGTTTTAGTAGGGATGTGATGAGGGATACTTTAGTATCTACAGTCAGCATCTCTAACCCTGTGTTTTAGTAGGGATGTGATGAGGGATACTTTAGTATCTACAGTCAGCAGCTCTAACCCTGTGTTTTAGTAGGGATGTGATGAGGGATACTTTAGTATCTACAGTCAGCATCTCTAACCCTGTGTTTTAGTAGGGATGTGATGAGGGATACTTTAGTATCTACAGTCAGCAGCTCTAACCCTGTGTTTTAGTAGGGATGTGATGAGGGATACTTTAGTATCTACAGTCAGCAGCTCTAACCCTGTGTTTTAGTAGGGATGTGATGAGAGATACTTTAGTATCTACAGTCAGAAGCTCTAACCCTGTGTTTTAGTAGGGATGTGATGAGGGATACTTTAGTATCTACAGTCAGCAGCTCTAACCCTGTGTTTTAGTAGGGATGTGATGAGAGATACTTTAGTATCTACAGTCAGCATCTCTAACCCTGTGTTTTAGTAGGGATGTGATGAGGGATACTTCAGTATCTACAGTCAGCAGCTCTAACCCTGTTTTAGGTTAACCAGCAGAGGTCAGTACATACCCTTCCTCATTAGAAGGTCCTCCTCCATCACTGAACTTGATAGGTTGATCCATAGACCTGTCACTCTTCATGGACACACAGCTGGGTGCAGGTGAGGCTGGTCTCTGCTGGATTGGGCTTCAACACAACAGAGACAGACCTTCAGTCTCTCATTTATTCTGACTAATGATGATGTCATAATATCACTGCTGAGCTCTGAGATGGAGAACAGTCATGAACAGGTATGGATTCTCATCTTACCTCTTAGCTTTGGTGTCCATGTCATGTTCACCAGAGAGACTCATTTTAGAGGCAGGGACCCCTTCCTCTCTCTCCCCAGAGAGTCTCGTTTTAGAGGCAGGGCTCCCCTCCTCTCTCTCCCCAGATAGACTAATTTTAGAGGCAGTGCCCCCTTCTTCTCTCTCCCCAGAGAGACTCATTTTAGAGGCAGTGCCCCCTCCTCCCTCTCAAAGTCAGAACTTCTTTCCTCAGGGTCAGATTAGAAGGATTTTGAAGCCAGACCTGTAAACAAACAACAGTTAGAATCCAACCCTATTAGACTGTTACCTCAAGAGAGGAAGGAAAACTAACTTTATACCCTGATTTATAACACACCACTATGATGTCAACAACTCAGTTAAAATGTATTCAGTACCTCAGTCATTTACCTCATACTGACAACAGAGGGAGTCAGACGGCTGAGCGGTTAGGGAGTCGGGCTATTAATCAGAAGGTTGTTGGTTCGATTCCCGTTGTGACGTTAAGTCCTTGGGCAAGGCACTTCACCCTACTTGCCTCGGGGGGAATGTCCCTGTACTTACTGTAAGTCGCTCTGGATTAGAGCGTCTGCTAAATGACTAAATGTAACAATAAATAAAGAAAACAATAAATAAAATGTAGCAAAATTTCCATTTTACATTGTGTAAATATATTTTAGGAAGCAAAAAAAAAATACTATGAACGGAATGACGCATTTTAAATATTGGTCGATCACACAAATTTGATCGTGGGAAGCCAAAATCGTGATTAAAATTTGATTAATTATGCAGCCCTAACCCCTGCACTACACAGTACATAGATCCATTATATATACTATTCACTAAACAAACTTGCTATATACTATACACTGCACAGACCCACTAAATACTATACATTAGACAGACCCACAATATACTACACACTAAACTACTAATGATATCCGTGAGGGTTGTACCATACAGACTGAATCTGGACTACTAATGATATCAGTGAGGATTCTACCATACAGACTGAATCTGGATACTAATGATATCAGTGAGGGTTCTACCATACAGACTGAATCTGGATACTAATGATATCCGTGAGGGTTCTACCATACAGACTGAATCTGGATACTAATGATATCAGTGAGGGTTCTACCATACAGACTGAATCTGGATACTAATGATATCAGTGAGGGTTCTACCATACAGACTGAATCTGGATACTAATGATATCAGTGAGGGTTCTACAATACAGACTGAAGCTGGACTACTAATTATATCAGTGAGGGTTCTACCATACAGACTGAATGTGGATACTAATGATATCAGTGAGGGTTCTACCATACAGACTGAATCTGGATACTAATGATATCAGTGAGGGTTCTACCATACAGACTGAATCTGGATACTAATGATATCAGTGAGGGTTCTACCATACAGACTGAATCTGGATACTAATGATATCAGTGAGGGTTCTACCATACAGACTGAATCTGGATACTAATGATATCAGTGAGGGTTCTACAATACAGACTGAAGCTGGACTACTAATGATATCAGTGAGGGTTCTACCATACAGACTGAATGTGGATACTAATGATATCAGTGAGGGTTCTACCGTACAGACTGAATCTGGATACTAATGATATCAGTGAGGGTTCTACCGTACAGACTGAATCTGGATACTAATGATATCAGTGAGGGTTCTACCGTACAGACTGAATCTGGATACTAATGATATCAGTGAGGGTTCTACCATACAGACTGAATCTGGATACTAATGATATCAGTGAGGGTTCTACCATACAGACTGAATCTGGATACTAATGATATCAGTGAGGGTTCTACCATACAGACTGAATCTGGATACTAATGATATCAGTGAGGGTTCTACCGTACAGACTGAATCTGGATACTAATGATATCAGTGAGGGTTCTACCGTACAGACTGAATCTGGATACTAATGATATCAGTGAGGGTTCTACAATACAGACTGAATCTGGACTACTAATGATATCAGTGAGGGTTCTACCATACAGACTGAATCTGGATACTAATGATATCAGTGAGGGTTCTACCATACAGACTGAATCTGGATACTAATGATATCAGTGAGGGTTCTACCATACAGACTGAATCTGGATACTAATGATATCAGTGAAGGTTCTACCATACAGACTGAATCTGGATACTAATGATATCAGTGAGGGTTCTACCATACAGACTGTGTTGTCAAGGGAGATAACTGATACTGATAAATGACAGTGTCAAGCACTTAAGATGAATGAAAATTGTGACGTTGTTTTATAATTCTCTCTTTGATGAGTGTCTTCTTTAAAATATATTTATATATATTTTGGGGGGGATTGTCTGTTGTATCTGCCCTGGACATGAAATACTTTTGTTTAGCATTTTGTTCATTTATGACGATTCATGCACTGTCAGTTATAATATATTTCCTTTCAATGCCAATACTAAAGTGGCATACAGCATGTCACTCCAAAGGTATTTAGTCAACTATTGGTCTGTTGTCAGACCAACAATTGACCAACAACTTCAGAACATGCTATATCTACAAATAGGTTTGAACATTGACCAAGATGGGAGGTAACCTAAAGACTCCTGTAGAATAGACAAGGTTCACGTTGTCTGAATAACGATCAGCTACCACAACTTTCATTAGATAAATATCAAAAACACATTGTAGTTTTTTTGGCAAACTGAATGTATAGATTTCACACACACCCTAGTCTGGAGTCTGGTAAAGTCAGTCTTTTGGTCTGTTGACCCACCAGAACGTGAGTCTGAACTAGATCTATGTTGACTGAAGGCCTGAAGGTCCACAACAGTGCTGTTCAGGTGACTGCCCATCATAGTGAATCAGCACAGTAAACAACTAGCACCCAACAGTGCTGTTCAGGTGACTGCCCATCATAGTGAATCAGCACAGTAAACAACTAGCACCCAACAGTGCTGTTCAGGTGACTGCCCATCATAGTGAATCAGCACAGTAAACAACTAGCACCCAACAGTGCTGTTCAGGTGACTGCCCATCATAGTGAATCAGCACAGTAAACAACTAGCACCCAACAGTGCTGTTCAGGTGACTGCCCATCATAGTGAATCAGCACAGTAAACAACTAGCACCCAACAGTGCTGTTCAGGTGACTGCCCATCATAGTGAATCAGCACAGTAAACAACTAGCACCCAACAGTGCTGTTCAGGTGACTGCCCATCATAGTGAATCAGCACAGTAAACAACTAGCACCCAACAGTGCTGTTCAGGTGACTGCCCATCATAGTGAATCAGCACAGTAAACAACTAGCACCCAACAGTGCTGTTCAGGTGACTGCCCATCATAGTGAATCAGCACAGTAAACAACTAGCACCCAACAGTGCTGTTCAGGTGACTGCCCATCATAGTGAATCAGCACAGTAAACAACTAGCACCCAACAGTGTTGTTCACCAAGTCAATTGATTGAGGTGCATGGAGTTCTCTAAATCATTTCATAAAATCTCTGCCAATAAAATAACGTCCATTACACTTACTGTATTGCGTCTTCTATTTATGAGTGCAGGTTGGGAGTGGACATTTCCTGTTGAGAAACGCTTCTCTCATTGAGCTGTGTTACTGAAACTGACGCGCAGAATAAGAGGAAGAGGGAAACCAACTGGAACACAGCAGTAACATGAAGAGGAAGAGGGAAACCAACAGAAAGAACACAAGTTGAGACCAGGGTTAAACACTGAGGGATTCATCCAGTTAGAAAGGTTGACACAATGGTGCTGTCTGGAAATAGTTTGTCTTTGGTCTACTCTTTCATTGACATTGCTTGTGGACTAGTGACTTTGCAACCATACTGCCCATTGTATTTATTTGACACTTATACTTTCTCCATTTGAGAGGACATCTTAGGCTTTCCAATGATGTCACAAATGGACACACTTTAAGAATAGCAGTCAGGTAAATAAGTTATAGATGCATAACTATAACAGATAAAACATTTGTGAAATTATTTTTCCTTCAAATATGTTCATGAACCAAACCCAAACACGCATGTCATGTAAAATGTAAACCTCTAAAGAGCTTTCTCCTGGGTGTCAGGAGGATACAGATCCCTGCTGAATAACTGAATCCTGTGTGTCCTGACTCCTGCACAGAACATGCTGCTCAGACACCAGATGTATCATGTCAGGGTGAAGTGTGTTTACTGTCTGTGTTTGTGTATGAGGGAGATCTCACACTGTGTTCCTGTAGTGTTGCTGAGGCACTACATTACAGTAATACCAGAGGCTGGCAGAATCGACAGCAACTCATGACCTGATTATACATAATTAGGGAACACAATGAAACGATCACCTGCAGATTCACAACAGATACGCAGAAGTGACACAATGTTATGAGCAGGTGAGGTGTGCTTAACTCATAGTGAACAAAACATAAAGGATCAGATAAACCATCTCTGAGAATGTTGTGACTTCCTGTTGTAGTCTTAACACTTCTTGCAGTTCTCACCTAAATTACATTTACATGTATTCATTTGGCAGACACTTTTATCCAAAGCGACTTACAAGAAAGAGCTTTACAGAAAGTGCCTAGGTCAATAATCATGAATGTGCTGACAGGGACAGCATTTCAGGAAGGGAAACTTGATGTGGCCTTTAATGATGCTGACTGGGTTTGGAGCAGAGACCAGGGTGATGTCTCAATACATCACCACTAAGACTAGTCAGGTGGCTGAGCGGTGAGGGAAGCGGGCTAGTAATCTGAAGGTTGCCAGTTTGATTCCCGGCCGTGCCAAATGACGTTGTGTCCTTGGGCAAGGCACTTCACCCTACTTGCCTCGGGGGGAATGTCCCTGTACTTACTGTAAGTCGCTCTGGATAAGAGCGTCTGCTAAATGACTAAATGTAAATGTAGTCACAACATGTTCACAGTAAACAAGGCCTTTATTGTCAAGGACACATTGTGGGCAGGCTTTGGTGTGTTTCACCTGACCAACTGATAAAATACAGGCTAATGTTAGATGTCTGTATCTGAGTAGCTATAACCAGGGGTCAATCCTGACTAATGTTAGACGCATGTAATCTGTTTACAGACATGGTAGCAGTGTCTGAAGAGGAGTAGGGGCAGGGTGGGTCTGGAGAGGGATCAAGCAGGCAGGAGAGTGGGGGTCCAGGGCAGGTCTCCGATCCCAGGTGGGCTCTTCACCGTGCCTCCGGCTTGGGAGAGCATCCTTCCACTGAGGGAGAGGCCTCGTCCATCCACCCCCAACGGTGGTTCGTCCCCGTGACATCAGGTCTGCTCCTTTGTTGAGCAGGTCTGGGATATGAAGGGCTCTCAGGGAGGAGAGACAAGACAGGTACTCATGCAGGCACCTAAATATGTCCTTTGAGCCTTCTCATGCTACAAATGGACAGATACAAACAGATGGGTTTCAGCAAAACAATGATTGTCCCCAAACGACCTCCTAGTTAAGTTACTAAACCATCTCCCTGGTTCATGTGTGTGTGTGACCCCGCCCATCTCCCCCTGGCCTCCTCCAGGTAGATGGAGCCCAGGTGCAGGTAGATGGGATGTGTGTCTGAGGCGTCCACCACTAAGTCCAGGGTCCTTTCATATCAGAGAGTAGGGAGGGAGGGTAGGGGGAGAGAGTAGCGAGGGAGGGTGGGGGGAGAGAGTAGGGAGGGAGGGTGGGGAGGGAGGGTGGGGGGAGAGAGTAGGGAGGGAGGGTGGGGGGAGAGAGTAGGGAGGGAGGGTGGGAGGAGAGAGTAGGGAGGGAGAGTAGGGAGGGAGGGAGAGTAGGGAGGGAGGGTGGGGGGAGAGATTAGGGAGGGAGAGAGGGTGGGGGGAGAGAGTAGGGAGGGAGAGTGGGGAGGGAGGGAGAGTAGGGAGGGAGGGTGGGGGGAGAGAGTAGGGAGGGAGGGTGGGGAGGGAGGGTGGGGGGAGAGAGTAGGGAGGGAGGGTGGGGGGAGAGAGTAGGGAGGGAGGGTAGGGAGGGAGGGTGGGGGGAGAGAGTAGGGAGGGAGGGTGGGGGGAGAGAGTAGGGAGGGAGAGTAGGGAGGGAGGGTGGGGGGAGAGAGTAGGGAGGGAGGGTGGGGGGAGAGAGTAGCGAGGGAGGGTAGGGAGGGAGGGTGGGGGGAGAGAGTAGGGAGGGAGGGTGGGGGGAGAGAGTAGGGAGGGAGGGTAGGGAGGGTGGGGGGAGAGAGTAGGGAGGGAGAGTAGGGAGGGAGGGTGGGGGGAGAGAGTAGGGAGGGAGGGTGGGGGGGAGAGAGTAGGGAGGGAGGGTGGGGGAGAGAGTAGGGAGGGAGGGTAGGGAGGGAGGGTGGGGGGAGAGAGTAGGGAGAGAGTGGGGAGGGAGGGTGGGGAGGGAGGGGGGAGAGAGTAGGGAGGGAGGGTGGGGGGAGAGAGTAGGGAGGGAGAGTAGGGAGGGAGGGTGGGGGGAGAGAGTAGGGAGGGAGTGTGGGGGGAGAGAGTAGGGAGGGAGGGTGGGGGGAGAGAGTAGGGAGGGAGGGTGGGGGGAGAGAGTAGCGAGGGAGGGTAGGGAGGGAGGGTTGGGGAGAGAGTAGGGAGGGAGCGTAGGGAGGGAGGGTGGGGGGAGAGAGTAGGGAAGGAGGGTGGGGGGAGAGAGTAGGGAGGGAGCGTAGGGAGGGAGGGTGGGGGGAGAGAGTAGGGAGGGAGGGTGGGGGGAGAGAGTAGCGAGGGAGGGTAGGGAGGGAGGGTGGGGGGAGAGAGTAGGGAGGGAGGGTGGGGGGAGAGAGTAGGGAGGGAGGGGAGGGAGGGAGGGTGGGGGGAGAGAGTAGGGAGGGAGCGTAGGGAGGGAGCGTAGGGAGGGAGGGTGGGGGGAGAGAGTAGGGAGGGAGTGTGGGGGGAGAGAGTAGGGAGGGAGGATGGGGGGGAGAGAGTAGGGAGGGAGAGTAAGGAGGGAGTGTGGGGGGAGAGAGTAGGGAGGGAGGGTGGGGGGAGAGAGTAGGGAGGGAGCGTAGGGAGGGAGGGTGGGGGGAGAGAGTAGGGAGGGAGGGTGGGGGGAGAGAGTAGGGAGGGAGCGTAGGGAGGGAGGGTGGGGGGAGAGAGTAGGGAGGGAGGGTGGGGAGGGAGGGTGGGGGGAGAGAGTAGGGAGGGAGCGTAGGGAGGGAGGGTGGGGGGAGAGAGTAGGGAGGGAGCGTAGGGAGGGAGGGTGGGGGGGAGAGAGTAGCGAGGGAGGGTAGGGAGGGAGGGGGCAGAGAGTAGGGAGGGAGGGGAGGGAGGGAGGGTGGGGGGAGAGAGTAGGGAGGGAGGGTGGGGGGGAGAGAGTAGGGAGGGAGGGTGGGGTTGAGAGAGTAGGGAGGGAGGGTGGGGGGAGAGAGTAGGGAGGGAGGGTGGGGGAGAGAGAGAGTAGGGAGGGAGGGTGGGGGGGAGAGAGTAGGGAGGGAGGGTAGGGAGGGAGGGTGGGGGGAGAGAGTAGGGAGGGAGGGTAGGGAGGGAGGGTGGGGGGAGAGAGTAGGGAGGGAGCGTAGGGAGGGAGGGTGGGGGGAGAGCGTAGGGAGGGAGGGTGGGGGGAGAGAGTAGGGAGGGAGGGTGGGGGGAGAGAGTAGGGAGGGAGCGTAGGGAGGGAGGGTGGGGGGAGAGAGTAGGGAGGGAGGGTGGGGGGAGAGAGTAGCGAGGGAGGGTAGGGAGGGAGGGTGGGGGGAGAGAGTAGGGAGGGAGGGTGGGGGGAGAGAGTAGGGAGGGAGGGGAGGGAGGGAGGGTGGGGGGAGAGAGTAGGGAGGGAGCGTAGGGAGGGAGCGTAGGGAGGGAGGGTGGGGGGGAGAGAGTAGGGAGGGAGAGTAGGGAGGGAGTGTGGGGGGAGAGAGTAGGGAGGGAGGGTGGGGGGAGAGAGTAGGGAGGGAGGGTGGGGGGGAGAGAGTAGGGAGGGAGGGTGGGGGGAGAGAGTAGGGAGGGAGGGTGGGGGGAGAGAGTAGGGAGGGAGGGTGAGAGAGTACATTTACATTTATTCATTTAGCAGACGCTTTTCTCCAAAGCGACTTCCAAGAGAGAGCTTTACAAAAGAGCACAGGTCACTGATCATAACACTGAGACGCCCCAAACATTGCGGGGAGCCAAACAAGAAGCACACATTGTGAAAAACCTAAATAAGTGCCAGAAGGAAGAACCATAAGAGCTTGTCGTTGAGTAAGTTACAATTAAACAACATGAACCTCAAAAAAGTGCAAGAGTGTACCTGTAGAAAAAACAAGCAACAGTAAAAATATATTTCACAGCGAGTACGATCATTTTAAATCAGTTACAGTTAATCAACAAGAGCAGGAAGTCTCTAAGTAAGAGTCATTGTGATCCTGGAGGAAGAGAGTAGGGATTGAGGGTGGGGGGGAGAGAGTAGGGAGGGAGGGTGGGGGGAGAGAGTAGGGAGGGAGGGTGGGGGAGAGAGTAGGGAGGGAGGGTGGGGGGGAGAGAGTAGGGAGGGAGGGTGGGGGGGAGAGAGTAGGGAGAGTAGGGAGGGTGGGTGGGGGGGAGAGAGTAGGGAGGGAGGGTGAGGGGAGAGGGTAGGGAGGGAGGGTGGGGGGAGAGAGTAGGGAGAGTAGGGAGGGTGGGTGGGGGGGAGAGAGTAGGGAGGGAGGGTGGGGGGAGAGAGTAGGGAGGGAGGGTGGGGGAGAGAGTAGGGAGGGAGGGTGGGGGGAAAGAGTAGGGAGAGTAGGGAGGGTGGGTGGGTGGGGGGGAGAGAGTAGGGAGGGAGGGTGGGGGGAGAGGGTAGGGAGGGAGCGTAGGGAGGGAGCGTAGGGAGGGAGGGTGGGGGGAGAGAGTAGGGAGGGAGTGTGGGGGGAGAGAGTAGGGAGGGAGGATGGGGGGGAGAGAGTAGGGAGGGAGAGTAGGGAGGGAGTGTGGGGGGAGAGAGTAGGGAGGGAGGGTGGGGGGAGAGAGTAGGGAGGGAGCGTAGGGAGGGAGGGTGGGGGGAGAGAGTAGGGAGGGAGGGTGGGGGGAGAGAGTAGGGAGGGAGAGTAGGGAGGGAGGGTGGGGGGAGAGAGTAGCGAGGGAGGGTAGGGAGGGAGGGTGGGGGGAGAGAATAGGGAGGGAGGGTAGGGAGGGAGGGTGGGGGGAGAGAGTAGGGAGGGAGCGTAGGGAGGGAGGGTGGGTGGAGAGAGTAGGGAGGGAGCGTAGGGAGGGAGGGTGGGGGGAGAGAGTAGGGAGGGAGTGTGGGGGGAGAGAGTAGGGAGGGAGGGTGGGGGGGAGAGAGTAGCGAGGGAGGGTAGGGAGGGAGGGTGGGGGCAGAGAGTAGGGAGGGAGGGTGGGGGGAGAGAGTAGGGAGGGAGGGGAGGGAGGGAGGGTGGGGGGAGAGAGTAGGGAGGGAGGGTGGGGGGGAGAGAGTAGGGAGGGAGGGTGGGGTCGAGAGAGTAGGGAGGGAGGGTGGGGGGAGAGAGTAGGGAGGGAGGGTGGGGGAGAGAGAGAGTAGGGAGGGAGGGTGGGGGGGAGAGAGTAGGGAGGGAGGGTAGGGAGGGAGGGTGGGGGGAGAGAGTAGGGAGGGAGCGTAGGGAGGGAGGGTGGGGGGAGAGAGTAGGGAGGGAGGGTGAGAGAGTACATTTACATTTATTCATTTAGCAGACGCTTTTCTCCAAAGCGACTTCCAAGAGAGAGCTTTACAAAAGAGCACAGGTCACTGATCATAACACTGAGACGCCCCAAACATTGCGGGGAGCCAAACAAGAAGCACACATTGTGAAAAACCTAAATAAGTGCCAGAAGGAAGAACCATAAGAGCTTGTCGTTGAGTAAGTTACAATTAAACAACATGAACCTCAAAAAAGTGCAAGAGTGTACCTGTAGAAAAAACAAGCAACAGTAAAAATATATTTCACAGCGAGTACGATCATTTTAAATCAGTTACAGTTAATCAACAAGAGCAGGAAGTCTCTAAGTAAGAGTCATTGTGATCCTGGAGGAAGAGAGTAGGGATTGAGGGTGGGGGGGAGAGAGTAGGGAGGGAGTGTGGGGAGGAAGGGTGGGAGGAGAGAGTAGGGAGAGAGGGTGGGGGGGAGAGTAGGGAGGGAGGGTGGGGGGAGAGTAGGGAGGGAGGGTGGGGGGAGAGGGTAGGGAGGGAGGGTGGGGGAGAGAGTAGGGAGGGAGGGTGGGGGGGAGAGAGTATGGAGGGAGGGTGGGGGGGAGAGAGTAGGGAGGGAGGGTGGGGGGAGAGAGTAGGGAGAGTAGGGAGGGTGGGTGGGGGGGAGAGAGTAGGGAGGGAGGGTGGGGGGAGAGGGTAGGGAGGGAGGGTGGGGGGGAGAGAGTAGGGAGGGAGGGTGGGGGGAGAGAGTAGGGAGGGAGGGTGGGGGGAGAGAGTAGGGAGAGTAGGGAGGGTGGGTGGGGGGGAGAGAGTAGGGAGGGAGAGTAGGGAGGGAGGGTGGGGGGAGAGAGTAGGGAGGGAGGGTAGGGAGGGAGGGTGGGGGGAGAGAGTAGGGAGGGAGAGTAGGGAGGGAGGGTGGGGGGAGAGAGTAGGGAGGGAGGGTGGGGAGGGAGGGTAGGGAGGGTGGGAGGAGAGAGTAGGGAGGGAGAGTAGGGAGGGAGGGTGGGGGGAGAGAGTAGGGAGGGAGGGTGGGGGGAGAGAGTAGGGAGGGAGGGTGGGGGGAGAGAGTAGGGAGGGAGGGTGGGGGGAGAGAGTAGGGAGGGAGGGTGGGGAGGGAGAGTAGGGAGGGTGGGGGGAGAGAGTAGGGAGGGAGGGTGGGGGGAGAGAGTAGGGAGGGAGTGTGGGGAGGAAGGGTGGGAGGAGAGAGTAGGGAGAGAGGGTGGGGGGAGAGAGTAGGGAGGGAGGGTGGGGGGAGAGAGTAGGGAGGGAGAGTAGGGAGGGAGGGTGGGGGGAGAGAGTAGGGAGGGAGGGTGGGGGGGAGAGAGTAGGGAGGGAGGGTGGGGGGGAGAGAGTAGGGAGGGAGTGTGGGGAGGAAGGGTGGGAGGAGAGAGTAGGGAGAGAGGGTGGGGGGAGAGAGTAGGGAGGGAGGGTGGGGGGAGAGAGTAGGGAGGGAGAGTAGGGAGGGAGGGTAGGGAGGGAGAGTAGGGAGGGTGGGGGGAGAGAGTAGGGAGGGAGGGTGGGGGGAGAGAGTAGGGAGAGAGGGTGGGGGGGAGAGAGTAGGGAGGGAGGTTGGGGGGAGAGAGTGGGGAGGGAGAGTGGGGGGGAGAGAGTAGGGAGGGAGGGTGGGGGGAGAGAGTAGGGAGGAAGGGTGGGGGAGAGAGTAGGGAGGGAGGGTGGGGGGGAGAGAGTAGGGAGGGAGGGTGGGGGAGAGAGAGAGTAGGGAGGGAGGGTGGGGGGGAGAGAGTAGGGAGGGAGGGTAGGGAGGGAGGGTGGGGGGAGAGAGTAGGGAGGGAGGGTGGGGGGAGAGAGTAGGGAGGGAGGGTGGGGGGAGGGAGGGTGGGTGGGTGTGGGGAGAGAGTAGGGAGGGAGGGTGAGGGGAGAGAGAGAGAGTAGGGAGGGAGGGTGGGTGGGGGGAGAGGGTAGCGAGGGAGGGTGGGGGGGAGAGAGTAGGGAGGGAGGGTGGGGGAGAGAGTAGGGAGGGAGGGTGGGGGGAGAGAGTAGGGAGAGTAGGGAGGGTGGGTGGGTGGGGGGGGAGAGAGTAGGGAGGGAGGGTGGGGGGAGAGGGTAGGGAGGGAGGGTGGGGGGGAGAGAGTAGGGAGGGAGGGTGGGGGGAGAGAGTAGGGAGGGAGGGTGGGGGGAGATAGTAGCGAGGGAGGGTAGGGAGGGAGGGTGGGGGAGAGAGTAGGGAGGGAGGGTGGGGGGAGAGGGTAGGGAGGGAGGGTGGGGGGGAGAGAGTAGGGAGGGAGGGTGGGGGGAGAGAGTAGGGAGGGAGGGTGGGGGGAGAGAGTAGGGAGGGAGAGTAGGGAGGGAGGGTGGGGGGAGAGAGTAGGGAGGGAGGGTGGGGAGGGAGGGTAGGGAGGGAGGGTGGGAGGAGAGAGTAGGGAGGGAGAGTGGGGGGAGAGAGTAGGGAGGGAGGGTGGGGGGAGAGAGTAGGGAGGGAGGGTGGGGGGAGAGAGTAGGGAGGGAGGGTGGGGGGAGAGAGTAGGGAGGGAGGGTGGGGGGAGAGAGTAGGGAGGGAGGGTGAGAGAGTAGGGAGGGAGGGGGGAGAGAGTAGGGAGGGAGGGTGAGAGAGTACATTTACATTTATTCATTTAGCAGACGCTTTTCTCCAAAGCGACTTCCAAGAGAGAGCTTTACAAAAGAGCACAGGTCACTGATCATAACACTGAGACGCCCCAAACATTGCGGGGAGCCAAACAAGAAGCACACATTGTGAAAAACCTAAATAAGTGCCAGAAGGAAGAACCATAAGAGCTTGTAGTTGAGTAAGTTACAATTAAACAACATGAACCTCAAAAAAGTGCAAGAGTGTACCTGTAGAAAAAACAAGCAACAGTAAAAATATATTTCACAGCGAGTACGATCATTTTAAATCAGTTACAGTTAATCAACAAGAGCAGGAAGTCTCTAAGTAAGAGTCATTGTGATCCTGGAGGAAGAGAGTAGGGAGAGAGGGTGGGGGGGAGAGAGTAGGGAGGGAGGGTGGGGGGAGAGAGTAGGGAGGGAGTGTGGGGAGGGAGGGTGGGGGAGAGAGTAGGGAGAGAGGGTGGGGGGGAGAGAGTAGGGAGGGAGGGTGGGGGGAGAGAGTAGGGAGGGAGGGTGGGGGGGAGAGAGTAGGGAGAGAGGGTGGGGGGGAGAAAGTATGGAGGGAGGGTGGGGGGAGAGAGTAGGGGAGGGATTGTGGGGAGGGAGGGTGGGGGAGAGAGTAGGGAGAGAGGGTGGGGGGGAGAGAGTAGGGAGGGATTGTGGGGAGAGAGGGTGGGGGGAGAGAGTAGGGAGGGAGGGTGGGGGGAGAGAGTAGGGAGGGAGGGTGGGGGAGAGAGTAGGGAGAGAGGGTGGGGGGGAGAGAGTAGGGAGGGAGGGTGGGGGGAGAGAGTAGGGAGGGAGTGTGGGGAGGGAGGGTGGGGGAGAGAGTAGGGAGAGAGGGTGGGGGGGAGAGAGTAGGGAGGGAGGGTGGGGGGGAGAGAGAAGGGAGGGAGGGTGGGGGGAGAGAGTAGGGAGGGAGGGTGGGGGGAGAGAGTAGGGAGGGAGTGTGGGGAGGGAGGGTGGGGGAGAGAGTAGGGAGGGAGAGTAGGGAGGGAGGGTGGGGGGAGAGAGTAGGGAGGGAGTGTGGGGAGGGAGGGTGGGGGGAGAGAGTAGGGAGAGAGGGTGGGGGGGAGAGTAGGGAGGGAGGGTGGAAGGAGAGAGTAGGGAGGGAGGGTGAGGGGGAGAGAGTAGGGAGGGAGGGTGGGGGAGAGAGTAGGGAGGGAAAGGATCACACTAGACACACACACAGTGTATATTCAAGTGGGTAATACTGTCATATTACTGGTCCTAAATGTAGTGTTTCCAGTGTGTGTGTGTGTGTGTACATGTGTGTGTGTGTACGTGTGTGTGTGTGTGTGTGTACATGTGTGTGTGTACATGTGTGTGTGTGTGTCTATAGGGCCACTGGGTCACCAACAAACACACAGCATGTCTTCTATCATCCTGTATAAAACATCTTTATTTCTCCTTATTTAGTCACTAAGACACTATTTAGTTCATCACATTCAGTGGAACTGAGATCAAAGACAGGATCAGAATCAGAATCAGAATGGGATTTATTCGCCATGAGAGTTTGCACAGACAAGGAATTTGCTTTGGCAGGAAGGTGCATACAATAAACATATACCTAAAATGTAAATATGTGGACTATCTATACTAAGGGTACATAAACTTGGATTGTTGTTTGTCAACAATGAACCCGTTAAGGAGTAGCATCACACGTGTGCGATAGTTCGAAAGCCCCACAGAGTAACGTCGCACGTGTGATTCTGAACATTCCAACCCACTATTTTCCGATAGACAAAAACGACATGACAAACGCTGTAGTATGGCTTCAAAATGTACAGTTAGGAGGCTAACAAGTAACGCTAGCAGGTAGTAGCATTGCTACGAGTATTATGCTAGGTTGCTAGGTAACGGAAGCTAACTAAAGCTAGCTAGCTTCCGTTTTGGAAAAATAACTCACTCTGGTGGAAGCGTCGGTAATATTTAGAGATATTAATCATATTTCATATCAGTAATATTTACATCTAAAGGTTAAAACAAAACAAACATTCTACACACAGCAATATTTACAAACACTCTGGGATATCAATCACAACTGTATACAGTTCAATCTTCAATGACATCTATGTGAGCACAGTGTGTGAGAGTGTGTGTGGGCTATTCTACCTGACACAGGGACACTGAGGAGTTATAAACCCTGAACCCAGGATAGAGGGGCTCAGTGAATGTGCTGTGGAATGTGTGCAGGTGGGTCAGTGTGTCAGAGGAGACTGTGTAGAAGGACAGAGTGCCGGCCGGCCAGTCCAGATACACTCCTACTCTGTGGGGGCTGGAGGGGGGGGCAGGTATGGCAGTGTACTTATTATTGTGCCTGGCAGAGTAACTGTTATCATCACAGTACAGACTCCAGGACTTGTTATTGTATCCAAGCACACAGTCATAACCCTCTCCTCTCCTGCTGATTCCTTTATATGTCACTGCTATATAAACCCCTCCTCCACTCCACTCTGCCTCCCAGTAACAGCGCCCAGACAGACCCTCTCTACACAGCACCTGTGGCCTGCCCTCAAATCTCTCTGGGTGATCAGGATACGGCTGCTCCTCTCTCCTCCTTGTCACCTTTCTGTTCTCCTCGGACAGAGAGAGTTCTCTGTGTGCTGTGTTTGGGTCCAGTGTGAGCTCACAGGCATCTGATGGGGGAGACCAAGACACAATATATTACTGATCATCATCATTCACATTAGAATGTCTCCCTCTTCCTGCCCTCCCCCTTTCATTCTCTCTCTCTCTCTCTCTCTCTCTCTCTCTCTCTCTCTCTCTCTCTCTCTCTCTCTCTACCCATCCTCACTCTCTCTCTCTACCCATCCTCACTCTCTCTCTCTCTCTCTACCCATCCTCGCTCTCTCTCTCTACCCATCCTCACTCTCTCTCTCTACCCATCCTCACTCTCTCTCTCTACCCATCCTCACTCTCTCTCTCTACCCATCCTCACTCTCTCTCTCTCGCTCTCTCGCTCTCTCTCGCTCTCTCTCTCGCTCTTTATCTCTATTTCTGTTCCATCCTCTCTACCCTGCTCTCTGTCCCTCCCCCTCTCTCTCTCTTCCACTCTCTCTCTCTTCCTTTCATTCTCTCTCACATGCTACCTCTCTCCCTCCAAATCCCTCTTTCCATCATCCCCCATCTCCTTACCCCTGATATGCCCCCATCACTCCATCTTGGGGAGGAGAGGAGAGGGAGAAGTGAAGAGAGGAGATGGAGGAGGGGAAGAAGGGGAAGAGGGGAGGAGAGCAGAGGGAAGAGGGAGGAGAGGAAGAAGGGAGAAGAGGAAGAGGGGAGGAAGGGAGGAGAGGAAGAAGGAGAAGAGGGGAGGAGGGGAAGAGGGGAGGAGGGGGAAAAAGGGAGGAGAGGAAGAAGGGGAAGAGGGGAGGAGGGGAAGAAGGGAGGAGAGGAAGAAGGGGAAGAGGGGAGAGGAAGAGGAGAGCAGAGGGAAGAGGGGAGGAGAGGGAGGAGGGGAAGAGGAGAGGAGAGCAGAGGGAAGAGTGGAAGAGAGGAGAGGGAGAAGGGGAGGAGAGGAGGGGAAGAGGGGAGGAGGGGAAGAAGGGAGGAGAGGAAGAGGGGAGGAGAGGGAGGAGGGGAAGAAGGGAAGAGGGGAGGAGAGGAAGAGGGGAGGAGGGGAAGAGGAGAGGAGAGGGAGAATGAGAAGAGGGGAGGAGAGGAAAAGGGGAAGAGGGGAGGAGAGGAAGAGGGAGGAGGGGAAGAGGAGAGCAAAGGAGGGGAAGAGGGGAGGAGAGCAGAGGGAAGAGGGGAAGAGGGGAGGAGAGGAGGGGAAGAGGGGAGGAGAGGAGGGGAAGAGGGGAGGAGAGCAGAGGGAAGAAGGGAAGAGGGGAGGAGAGGAGGGGAAGAGGGGAGGAGAGCAGAGGGAAGAAGGGAAGAGGGGAGGAGGGGAAGAGGGGAGGAGAGGAGGGGAAGGAGGAGGGGAAGGAGGAGGGGAAGAGGGGAGGAGAGCAGAGGGAAGAAGGGAAGAGGGGAGGAGGGGAAGAGGGGAGGAGAGGAGGGGAAGGAGGAGGGGAAGGAGGAGGGGAAGAGGGGAGGAGAGGGAGGAGGGGAAGAGGAGAGAAGAGGGAGGGGAAGAAGGGAAGAGGGAAGGGAGGAGAGGAAGAGGGGAAGAGGAAAGAAGAGGGAGGAGGGGAAGAAGGGAAGAGGGGAGGAAGGGAGGAGAGGAAGAGGGAGGAGGGGAAGAGGAGAGGAAGAGGAGAGGAAGAGGGAGGGGGGGAAGAGGGAGGAAGGGAAGAGGAGAGGAGGGGAAGAGAGGGAGGAGAGCAGAGGGAGGAGAGGAAGAGGGAGGAGGGGAAGAAGAGAGCAGAGGGAGGGGAGGGGAACAGGGGAAGGGAGGGAGGAGGGGAAGAGGAGAGAGAGGGAGGAGGGGAAGAGGAGAGAGAGGGAGGAGGGGAAGAAGGGAAGAGGGGAGGAGGGGAAGAGGGAGGAGAGGAAGAGGGAGGAGAGGGAGGGGAACAGGGGAGGAGAGGGAAGAAGGGAAGGGGAGAGCAGAGGGAAGAGGGGAAGAGGGGAGGAGAGCAGAGGGAAGGAGAGCAGAGGGAAGGAGAGGAAGAAGGGAGGAGAGGGAAGAAGGGAAGAGGGGAGGAGAGGAAGAGGGGAGGAGGGGAAGAGGAGAGGAGAGGGAGAATGAGAAGAGGGGAGGAGAGGAAGAGGGGAAGAGGGGAGGAGAGGAAGAGGGAGGAGGGGAAGAGGAGAGCAAAGGAGGGGAAGAGGGGAGGAGAGCAGAGGGAAGAGGGGAAGAGGGGAGGAGAGGAGGGGAAGAGGGGAGGAGAGGAGGGGAAGAGGGGAGGAGAGCAGAGGGAAGAAGGGAAGAGGGGAGGAGAGGAGGGGAAGAGGGGAGGAGAGCAGAGGGAAGAAGGGAAGAGGGGAGGAGGGGAAGAGGGGAGGAGAGGAGGGGAAGGAGGAGGGGAAGGAGGAGGGGAAGAGGGGAGGAGAGCAGAGGGAAGAAGGGAAGAGGGGAGGAGGGGAAGAGGGGAGGAGAGGAGGGGAAGGAGGAGGGGAAGGAGGAGGGGAAGGAGGAGGGGAAGAGGGGAGGAGAGGGAGGAGGGGAAGAGGAGAGAAGAGGGAGGGGAAGAAGGGAAGAGGGAAGGGAGGAGAGGAAGAGGGGAAGAGGAAAGAAGAGGGAGGAGGGGAAGAAGGGAAGAGGGGAGGAAGGGAGGAGAGGAAGAGGGAGGAGGGGAAGAGGAGAGGAAGAGGAGAGGAAGAGGGAGGGGGGGAAGAGGGAGGAAGGGAAGAGGAGAGGAGGGGAAGAGAGGGAGGAGAGCAGAGGAGGGGAAGAGCGGAGGAGAGGAAGAGGGAGGAGGGGAAGAGGAGAGGAGAGGGAGGAGGGGAAGAAGGGAAGAGGGGAAGAGGGGAGGAGAGGAAGAGGGAGGAGGGGAAGAAGGGGGAAGGGGAAGAGGAGAGGAGAGGGAGAAGGGGAGGAGAGGAGAGGGAGAAGGGGAGGAGGGGAGGAGAGGAAGAGGAGAGAAGAGGGAGGAGGGGAAGAGGGGAGGAGAGGAAGAAGGGAAGAGGGAGGAGGGGAAGAGGGGAGGAGAGGGAGGAGGGGGAGAAGGGAAGAGGGGAGGAGAGGAAGAGGGGAAGAGGAGAGGAGAGGAAGAGGAGAGAAGAGGGAGGAGGGGAAGAGGGGAGGAGAGGGAGGAGGGGAAGAAGGGAAGAGGGGAGGAGGGGAAGAGGGGAGGAGAGGAAGAGGGAGGAGGGGAAGAGGGAGGAGGGGAAGAGGAGAGGAGAGGGAGAAGGGGAGGAGAGGGAGAAGGGGAGGAGAGGAGAGGGAGAAGGGGAGGAGAGGAAGAGGAGAGAAGAGGGAGGAGGGGAAGAGGGGAGGAGAGGAAGAGGGGAAGAGGGAGGAGGGGAAGAGGGGAGGAGAGGGAGGAGGGGGAGAAGGGAAGAGGGGAGGAGAGGAAGAGGGGAAGAGGAGAGGAGAGGAAGAGGAGAGAAGAGGGAGGAGGGGAAGAGGGAGGAGGGGAAGAAGAGAGCAGAGGGAGGGGAGGGGAACAGGGGAAGGGAGGGAGGAGGGGAAGAGGAGAGAGAGGGAGGAGGGGAAGAGGAGAGAGAGGGAGGAGGGGAAGAAGGGAAGAGGGGAGGAGGGGAAGAGGGAGGAGAGGAAGAGGGAGGAGAGGGAGGGGAACAGGGGAGGAGAGGGAAGAAGGGAAGGGGAGAGCAGAGGGAAGAGGGGAAGAGGGGAGGAGAGCAGAGGGAAGGAGAGCAGAGGGAAGGAGAGGAAGAAGGGAGGAGAGGGAAGAAGGGAAGAGGGGAGGAGAGCAGAGGGAAGAGGGGAGGAGGGGAAGAGGAGAGGAGAGCAGAGGAGGGGAAGAGGGGAGGAGAGTAGAGGGAAGAGGGGAAGAGGGGAGAAGAGGGAGGAGAAGAAGGGAAGAGGGGAGGAGCGGAAGAGGGAGGAGGGGAAGAGGAGAGGAGAGCAGAGGAGGGGAAGAGCGGAGGAGAGGAAGAGGGAGGAGGGGAAGAGGAGAGGAGAGGGAGGAGGGGAAGAAGGGAAGAGGGGAAGAGGGGAGGAGAGGAAGAGGGAGGAGGGGAAGAAGGGGGAAGGGGAAGAGGAGAGGAGAGGGAGAAGGGGAGGAGAGGAGAGGGAGAAGGGGAGGAGGGGAGGAGAGGAAGAGGAGAGAAGAGGGAGGAGGGGAAGAGGGGAGGAGAGGAAGAAGGGAAGAGGGAGGAGGGGAAGAGGGGAGGAGAGGGAGGAGGGGGAGAAGGGAAGAGGGGAGGAGAGGAAGAGGGGAAGAGGAGAGGAGAGGAAGAGGAGAGAAGAGGGAGGAGGGGAAGAGGGGAGGAGAGGGAGGAGGGGAAGAAGGGAAGAGGGGAGGAGGGGAAGAGGGGAGGAGAGGAAGAGGGAGGAGGGGAAGAGGGAGGAGGGGAAGAGGAGAGGAGAGGGAGAAGGGGAGGAGAGGGAGAAGGGGAGGAGAGGAGAGGGAGAAGGGGAGGAGAGGAAGAGGAGAGAAGAGGGAGGAGGGGAAGAGGGGAGGAGAGGAAGAGGGGAAGAGGGAGGAGGGGAAGAGGGGAGGAGAGGGAGGAGGGGGAGAAGGGAAGAGGGGAGGAGAGGAAGAGGGGAAGAGGAGAGGAGAGGAAGAGGAGAGAAGAGGGAGGAGGGGAAGAGGGGAGGAGAGGGAAGAAGGGAAGAGGGGAGGAGAGGAAGAGGGGAGGAAGGGAAGAGGAGAGGAAGAGGGGAGGAGGGGAAGAGGAGAGGAGAGGGAGAAGGGGAAGAGGGGAGGAGAGGAGAGCAGAGGGAAGAGGGGAAGAGGGGGATGAGGGGAAGAGGAGAGGAGGGGACGAGGGGAAGAAGAGGGAGGAGGGGAAGAGGAGAGGAGAGCAGAGGAGGGGAAGAGGGGAGGAGAGGAAGAGGGAGGAGGGGAAGAGGGGAGGAGAGCAGAGGAGGGGAAGAGGGGAGGAGAGGAAGAGGGGAGGAGAGGGAGGAGGGGAGAAGGAAGGGGACATAGCACACACAGACGTACACACAGTATTGATGTGGGTAATTGTGTTAAATTACTGCTTCTAAAAGTGTGTGTTTACAGTGTGTGTGTGTCCATTTTTGACAGTGTCCAAGTCACTAATGGTATTGTCCCTTGTATGACCTTGTGTACTAGAACCAAGTAGCAGTCAATACTCACATTTCCTAAGGCCAGGTTTGATCCGGCACTCTCCACCATGATCCACACTGCAGGGATAAGCAGAGGAATGATGAAAATACACTTCACCTGTTGATAAGTGACTTAGCAACTGACTTTCTAAGTAAACATGTTGTTTCTCTCATCATCAGAGGTGTATTCCAGAAAGCAGGTTTTACAAACTCTGAGCCTAACCCTGAACTCTGACTTGATGAACCCTGAGATGGGAAGCTCAGAGTTATCGCTTCCAGAACAGCTGATCTGAGTTAGTTCATTTCTAATTCACTGGAATTACATTTTGTCATTTAGCAGACGCTCTCATCCAGAGAATTAGAAATTCTCATGCGTGCAGGCGAGTATGAAGACATTTTCAGAAAGCAGAAAAACTACTTCAACAGCAAAAGAGGCAATTGTTCATTCAGTACATTTCAAAGCAGTATATTAATTTCACATTTAACCACGTCTTACTAGCTTTGCTGGTTATGGCAGATCCAGAGTGGCTCTGGGCAGATCCAATAGTTTTAAACTTCAACAGAGTACCCGCCTTCAAGGAAGTTAACGCTTGTCAAGGGAGCGAGCCCAGACTCTCTGTACAAATGAAATGTACGAGAGTCTGGTTAGGACCAGGCTAACGTCTTACTACAAGTGAAGAAGAAATGGAACAATCCTATGTGCGCAAAACAACTGGCACATTCTTCTCCTTTTTAATGACAAGATTACGAGAAGGAGGGTCCATCAACCTCCACAGCACAGATTAACAGTGAGATGTTCAGGAAATGCCAGGTTAGCTCTGCATGGAAAACTGTAGAATTTCATGTCATCCGTATGTGTTATATGGCTTCAACAACAATCAGGTTGATGAGGAAAGGACCCCCCATGTCTGACAGTAGCTTCAGGCTCAGCATGAGGGAGGGGAGAGGGAGAAACTCATGGTTTGTTACAGAAAAGCTGCCAGCAAGCAGGTGAGGTTCACAGTCAGTTACCGTGGCAACACACCCAGTTTTCAGTGTTTCCCATACATTAATTTATTTGTAACGGCCCGCCACAATTAGAGATTTACCACCACAAATTTATAAAATGGTGTTTTTGCTTTTACTGTTTAACATCACAAAAAAATATTTAATAGTAGAGCTGCACGCAGCATACTGATTCGCTCAGCCCCTTCTTGCCCCGCTCGTGTTCTCTCTCTCTCACTACAACAGACACGTCTGTGAATAATCCCCTCTCTCCGTGCACGCTCTGATTCAATGCACGGGTCAAACAGCTTTTTCCCTCGGAGACAACAGGACAATCAATCTGGAGTTTACGAACGGTTAGGCCCAATCCCAATGTCCACCCTCACAGACTCACAGACTTTGAGGCACGTTCTCACTAAGTCTGTGAGGGCTTAGGGCTGTCCCACTGTCAAATTGTCAAGTTCGTGAGGGCTCTTTCGAAGACATTTTAGGCACCCGTAAGTCTGCATTTTTGCAGACTTGCCCACAATTCACAGCGTAGTGACGTGAAACACGAGGGTTACCGGGGGAAGCCTGGAAGAGAGAAAAAGATCCTGGCTAACCCTCCTCATAAGACAAGAAAGACGAAGAACAGTAAACAAACAAGCATGGAAGGAGCAACCAACCCTGACGTAAACAGAAATAGAAGTTAGAAATAACAGTTAACATCAGTAAGTTTAAACACAAAGCTCACTGACGGTTAATATAGCCAGAGCTGGGTGTAGTAGGGCTGCACAATTAATACAATTTTAATCACGATTTTGGCTTCCCACGATCAAATTCGCGTGATGGAGCGATATTTAAAATGCGGCATTCTTTTGGCAAAGCCAATTTAGCGCTCAGTAAACCATAGGTGCGTTCGACATTGGCTGCATGAAACGACCAGCGAGAGTTGCTGCTTGCAGTCGGGGAAGAGTTATAAACGGCTGCGTAAAGTCGGACATTCCTGCTTCCTGGTTTGCTGCGTTGACGTCAGTCATGGCCGATCAAGCGCTGTTTGCTTACTTCATCACTGACGAACTGCATGGTATAATTAGCCTACGTGACAAAAAAAGTTGTTTTGGTTAAAATCAACAAATAATCATGATAATTAATCGTGATCTCAATGTTGATCAAAATAATCGTGCTTATCATTTTGCCCATAATCGTGCAGCCCTAGTGTGTAGGTTGTCCTTTGATGATAAATTCCAAATATGCTTTCATCAGATTTGATCCAACAACATTAGTATTTTACCTATAATGCCGCAAAGTGCTGAACCATTCCAATTTATAGCATTTTGAGCTCTTGTAGCCTCTTGCACTCGATCACTTACTAGGTGACGTCAAGTAAGTGTGTGAGGGTTCAGGGCTTAGGGTTTAGGGGGGACATTGGGATTGGGCCTTAGTATCATCATTCTCTGCACAAAGGTGTCCAAAACTGAGTAAATATAATAATATTTGTAGTTAAAAACATTCGGCAAATATAACAATATGATATAATATTGATATGATATAATATTCATATAATATAATGTTTATATTATATGAAGCTCAAAAACTATTTTGCGCTCAAATTGATTCCATTTTCTTTTCTTGTTGAAGTCCCTAGCTAAATTCACTTCAAACCGACACTAAGACCTAGGTTTGAGCTGAGCTACATTTTACAACGTCTGGTTTTAGTGACCTCTCTTTCTGGAGCTAAAAACCCAGAGTTTCCCTCATCTCAGGGTTTAAAAACTCAGTTTTCACTAAACCCGCTTTCTGGAAATACAATTATGATTGTGGCTACAACCATATTGTAGATTAAACATGCAGTTTTAATTGTAACATCAAGAAATGCAAGGCCTATTAACGTAATTAGATATATTCAGTGTTAAGCGACATTACATTAAGAGGTATATATAAAAAACAAACATCTCCTTACTTCAGTTTCTCCAGTCTGCAGTGTGGATCCTCCAGTCTAGCAGAGAGCAGCTTCAATCCCTTTTCTCCTGGATGATTGTAGCTCAGGTCCAGTTCCCTCATGTGGAAGGGGTTGGACCTCAGAGCTGAGGCCAGAGAAGCACAGCCTTCCTCTGTGACCAGACAGCCTGACAGCCTGTAGAAAGAGGATCAATATTGTGACAGAATCCATCTGGGCCTCCAGAGTGAGTCAGCACAGAGGGGTTCATTTGGCAGGTACTGTCATAGCTGCACCTCCCCTCATTAGACAGAGTGACCCATGTAATCCAATATCAGAAAAGTTGAAGATGTAACTCTTTATCGTGTATAAGAATGATACTGTGTTCAGCATTCCATTTGTGTAGAGAGGCCAACCCCCCAGGTGAACTATAGGCAAGGTAAAGGCTTAGGTAAACAGAAAGATCCTTATCTTATCTATTAGTTAGCCTAAGCAGGGCCACTTTAAGACATATGCACGCACACACGCACGTGTGCAGGATCTATGCAAGGGAGCCAATGAAAGAAGAGCCATGTGACAGACAATTCTATATATTTGTACAACATGGTTTTTGTATTGGGAATGTTGGGATGATCATAGAGAATCGAGGATAAAGAACAAGCAAGTTTGCTTGTTCAATATTTCCACAATTTTAAACAGTTATCATATTCCAAAGGAAGAAATATTAGTGCATCTAAACCAGCCAAGATAAATTAAAGTAGGCTATAGGGAAAGGAATTGCACATTTGTGTGCCAGATAATATTTCCACAAAAATTCCCCCATTAAATACAATACATCATGACAGTTTGCATGATTTGAAATGGTCACTTATTATCACACTGGTATTTAATTATCACAGCAAACAATTACTGCACTGAACTTTAAGTAAAGCAAAAATAACAAAACCTGTAATTATCACTCGAACCATTCACGTCTTCTATGCTAAACCTAGCAGTCACGTGAACGTGAATGAGGTGAACGAATCCTTTCTGTTTCCTCTACTGAGCCAATGCAACAGTCCCTATGCGCTGCCACGAGAAGATGAACGAATCACTCACTGAGACGACTCGTTACTCCCCAGTCATTCTAAAGATTCGTTCAAAATGAAGGAATCGTTCACAAACGACACATCACGACTGGCCTCTTGGTTGATGTGAACATACCACTTTACAATTAATAGACGTACACAAAATAAATAAAAATGGCCATTCCTCTGTATACGGAGGTAGTGACCAAATCAACTAATAAGTCTCCCTGTGTGAGTTCTTGTTTAAACTGTAGTTAAGCTGTAGTTCTCCTTTAGCTTTCCGGCACAATAGACAGCATCTATCTTCCACTTTCCTAACTGTAGGAGCCATTTGTGTTTCTTATTGACATGTCATATTATTTTGGTTAGATAGAACTGTCAGAATATTTTGGACACTGGGTGGCAGTCATTGGAGGCACAGGGTTCTATATTTAGGGACACAGGTGACAGGAAGGGGCACAGGTAGAGGGAAGGGACACAGTTCTCACCAGACCAGAGAACAGACCACAGTGCACAGACCACCAATGACATTGGGAAACCTGGTATGTCAATCTACATTTTACAACTATGCATAATAAATAACAACTAAACGGCAAATAAGGACTGGAAAATCTGATACATTGTGTCAGCATAAGATCACTCCTAAACTACCTGTGTATAATGGCAACGATATAGACGTATTGGAAAACTAGAAACATTAAGCGAGAACTCGCCCTTTTATTGGAACTTGAGCTTCAAACTGAAAAAGGTGTTTTGTATTCCACAAAATCTGGCCGCTATCCCTAATCAAGGGACATTGTCGTCACCTGCGCTGGTCTGACAGATTGGAAACTCTGAAGTTCAACGCACAGGGAGAGTGTGTACTGGCAGCATCAAGCACGCTTTATTGAATGCTATAAAAGCCATATTGGGAAACGGATAATATAATGGTGTTGTTCGACTGAATGCTAAAATCTTACAACAATATCGTCTGTTTGAAAGTCGTGCAGTCGGCATACAAACGTTCCTGCATTACGCCAATGAGGTCTTATGCTTAATAAACAACTAAACGGCAAAGCCCTCTCCTGCTGCCTCTTCCTAGATATTTGTAACTACCTCCCGTTCCCCCTACCCTGCCTCAGTCAACTAAAATGTCATTTTACATATAAAACGGTGAAATATCAGCCTACCTGGCGAACTTGTTCCACTGAGTTGGATTCCAATTGAAGAATATCCCACCTCAGTCGCTCTTTATTAGCTACAAAATGTCCTGGTTTATACACCGTGAATATCCTGTGGTTATCCTGAGGTAAACTTCTTCAAAATTACAGTAAAAAAACTCTGAAATCCTTTTGTTCTGGACTGGAAAGTCATGTTTTGTTGACTTAAACTTTCAGATGTTAGCTACATTTTTCTTATCTTTGAATTTTCTGAGCAGATATACATCGCTGGTTCCGACGCCATTAGTTAACGTCGTTCTTTTTAGAAACACGGCTAACTGATCCAGAGATGGAGATCACATGACAGAACATGCAAACACGACATGCTATTGGACAATATTATCATAGTGAAATAACAGCAAGTTCTTCTGAAAAATGAAAGGGGAATTAAATGGAAGTGAAATTAACCAAATGTATGCAAAAAAAACTTAGCTACCCAATAAATGTATATATTTTAAAATAACAGAATGCTTATCAGTATTTATTTAATTCTGTTAGGTCATTAGATAACCATATTCTGCTACAAAAGAGCAACATAACTGCCTGTTGGCTCTGCCTTCCATCCTGAGAGAACAGGAACTGCTATATTCGGATGCTGTTCGTGGATAACGGTGTTGGAACAAACGGTTAATCATCAACACCATCATGCCTGTCTTTCTGTATTTCAACATTTCAACATTTTATATATAAAATGTTGAAATACAGAAAGACATAGAAAGACATACAGACATATATATATATATATATATATATATTCTACACTGCTCAAAAAAATTATGGAACACTTTTGAAAACACATCAAATCACAATGTGAAAAAAAATTATGTTGGATATCTATACTGATATGGACAGTTTAATGTCTTAGGAACGAAAGGATGACACATCTTTTGATGGAAATACGTTTTCATACTTTAAGAGGGCTTAATTTCATAGACACCCCAAAAATCTAAGTGAAAAAATGATGTGACAGGCTAGTTCATTTTGCCAAAATTTAATTTCTTCAACTCAAAATGCTTCTCAATATCTTGTGTGGCCCCCACGTGCTTGTATGCATGCTTGACAACGTCGCGGCATGCTCCTAATGAGACGACGGATGGTGTCTTGTGGGATGTCCTCCCAGATCTGTCGAAGGGCATCAGTGAGCTCCTGTAAAGTCTGAGGAGCAACCTGGCGGCGTCTGATGGACCGAAACATAATGTCCCAGAGGTGTTCTATCGGGTTTAGGTCAGGTGATCGTGAGAGCCATTCAATTGTATCGATTCCTTCATCCTCCAGGTACTGCCTGCACACTCTTGCCATATGAGGCCGGGAATTGTCGTGCATCCGGAGGAACCCAGGACCTACTGCACCAGCGTAGGGTCTGACCATGGGTTCCAGGATTTCATCCCGATACCTAATGGCAGTCAGACTGCCGTTCTCTAGCCTGTAGAGGCCTGTGCGTCCCTCCATGGATATGCCTCCCCAGACCATCAGTGACCCACCACCAAACCGGTCATGCTGAATGATTTTGCAGGCAGTACAGTGTTCTCCTTGGCTTCTCCAGACCCTTTCACGTCTATCACAGGTGCTCAGGGTGAACCTGCTCTCATCTTTGAAAAGCACAGGGTGCCAGGGGCGGACATGCCAGTTCTGGTGTTCTATAGCAAATACCAATCGAGCTCCACGGTGCTGGGCAGTGAGCACAGGGCACACTGTAGGACGTTGCGCCCTGAGGACACCCTCATGAAGTCTGTTTCTGATTGTTTGGGCAGAGACATTCACACCAGTGGCTTGCTGGAGGTCATTCTGTATGGCTCGGGCAGTGCTCAACCTGTTCCTCCTTGCACAAAGCAGCAGATATCGGCCCTGCTGATGGGTCGATGACCTTCTACGGCCCTGTCCAGCTCTCCTAGAGTAACTGCCTGTCTCCTGGAATGTCCTCCATGTACTGGAGATTGTGCTGGGAGACACATCAAATCTCCTTGCAACGGCACGGAGTTGGACAATATGTGCAACTTCTCTAGGGTTAAGAAATCGCCTCATGCTCCCACTCAAAGAGATCAAGAGGGAAAAACTTGAAATGGCCTCCACATGCAAAACCAGTCCTGTTTTGGGGTTGGCTCATTGTTGCCCCTCTAGTGTACCTGTTGTTAATTACATCAACACCAATGCAGCGGAAAGTACCCCTCTGCTACTTAACTGACCAGTTCATTATCAGAGAAGTTAATTCATGCCATACCCTGATAAAAAACTGTTCCTTTAATTATTTTGAGCAGTGTAGTTTAAAGTTGTTACATTATTGTCTGCAGTCTGTTCTCTTTTTGCTTTAATGCTATGTTACATGTAGCAAAACCAACCTCAAGGAATATAATGGCCAATATTATCTTTAGTGATCTGTGCAAATGACCAATACAAGTGTGTTCAACTTCCTAAAGAGCAGCGTTGCACCTGACACTTAAGGCTGAAATATACTTTCCGCTATGTACGTGTCCACATGCTGAATGGCTGCAGCACGTATCCTGCGTTTGTTTGGTGCGTACTTTGTGCACGTCTCCCTGGCCCTCAAATGTACAATAATATGATGAATAGTATATCTTAACCCTTGTGTTGTCATAAGGGTCAAAGATTACTGTAGTTTTATTTGACAGCAGAGAAAACTCCCAAATCTGTTTTTTTCCAACTTCAAATGTCTTACTTTTCCTAGTGACCCCAACATTCATAAAATGTAAAAAAGAATCAACCTTACAACAACCACAAAGACACACACGTCCACAATGGGAAAGTGATAATGTGTGCTACTGATTTAGATGACAGAGTCTATAAAGCTGCTGCAGATAATAGTCCCTCCAGTTCTCTCTTTGATGAAGCCATGAGTGAAACTCTGTTGTCTAAATCAACCATACAAATACATTACGGATTATAACTTTACTATTGTCTCATGTAGAACATAAATACAGACCTCAGTGTGTCCAGCTTGCAGAGTGGATTCCCCAGTCCAGCAGAGAGCAGCTTCATGCCGGCATCCTTCAGATCATTGTTATTTAGATCCAGTTGTCTCAGGAAGGAGGTTGACTTCAGAGCTGAGCTCAGAGAAGCACATCCTTCCTCTGTGATGTGACAGCCTGACAGCCTGTAGAAGGTTATCATGATATGGATTACAAACACAACTATCTTCTAGAGGTAGAAATAAAGAATATCAGTCTGATCATTTCCTATGGGTGTTGTTATTTGTTATTGTCACCCAGAAGTAAAATGTACATCTCCAAATTTAAGCAAGGTCAAAGGCATCAAAGCTAAGGTGCGAGTGAAATCTGAAACCCCCAGAACAGGTGTTATGCGTAAGATCGAAGACCATCTGTAACTATCAATAGTAAAATAACACATGAAAATAGGTGAGCAGTATGGAATTGTATGCCTGGGGGGTAAAGATCAGTTGGGTTCCAGAACCTGCTCGCATTTATTGGGATTTTTGTCATCTTTAAGACTGTAGCACAGTCAACAGACAAAGCACGGTACCATCACACCTTCTCCTTATCTCCCAGAGGAGAAGCTTCAAAGCTTCTGGCCCAGCATGGGGTCAGAAACAGAGGCCACATGGCCTCAGTATCAGACAAAGGATTTATAAGGAAGAACTTTCTTTTGTGGATTTACAAACATATTCTCAAGGACTACATGGCTCCTGGACACTATTTCAATGACAGTAGTATAATGTGTGCTTTTCTCATTTACTTGAGGTTTGATTATAACTTCCCTTCAAGTATAGTTAACCCTTGTGTTATCTTCGGGTCATTCTGACCCATCAGTCATTGTGACCCACCGTCGTATTGCGACAAATTTACCTCATACAAAAACAAAGTGAAGCATTTTCTTTTAACTGTCGGACTGTCTCAGACCCCCCACATTGGAATGGTTAAAAGAAAATAATTTTTACTTGTTTTTGTATTGGGTAAAATTGGGTAAACACAACGATGATTCGTTATGAACCTTTGGGTCATGTGACCCGAAGGCAGCACGAGGGTTAAGTCAGCCAATCTTGATATCAAAATGATTGTACCATACTAACAAAACCATTTATGAATGTTGTATTGTTATATTCTGAAGTTTACGCATTCCATGGACAGTTGAAATAACGGAACTCAAAGCTAAGAGCCACTTCACACCTAGGCAGATCTCAGGACGACGCCCAGGTGGGGAGTAACTGACCAATGCAAGCAAAAAGCAACATTTATTTATAAAGCACTTTAAAATCCATGATGAAACACAAAGTGCTGTACAGTAAAACAATAAAAAAAATGAAAGAGGTCACCTTCACGGGGACCCCCCCTGTTCTTTGGAGTATAAAACCCCCAAACGTACGATCACCCCCGCTTGTTCATAGGATTAAACTGAGGTGAACGCGTCACTCTCTAACCTATTCCTCTCAACCTGCAAATTCACTGAGCGCCCGGGACTTTGACGAGAGATTCCGCTTTCTATTCGTTGGACATAACAAACCATTGACTCCTTTCTTCAAACCGACAAAAGTAACTGCGATTTGCAATATTTCTTACTTGTGACATATTGGCATGTTGTGATTTAATTGTTAATGTTTGATTGTAGTTTACAAATGATTTTAACTTAACCCTCGTTAAGTCAGTTGCCCTTGATCGTCCATTGTTACTAGAAAGGCCTACCTTTCCCTCTCTACCTCTCTCCCACTCTCTCTCTCTCCCTCCCCCCTTCACACGCGCTCTACACAACCATTGTGTTGCTCGCCCTCATTAGCATCCAGCCACTGTACTACTCTGACTAACCCATAACTTATCTGGTATTTGTTCATTATAATTACATTCTCCTAAATAAATCATTGTGTATAATATTTGCGTATCTCTCACGTTATCTGATCTGCCCTACTTTCATAGAATCCACGACTTAAGATTAGACTGATTATCACGAAGGCTATTATTCAATATTATTCAATAAGGTTTCCTCTGTCCCTTCAACAAATAAGAGGTGTTGCCCCCAAGAACTACATACTTTATTATAAATTAAGTATTGCTAATCATAAACGAGCAAACCCCGCTACAACACTGAGTTGGAACTCTGATTATCTGTGTTCAACATCCATTTGCACATTTTATTTTCACATGGTTGAAAGTGATGATTTGGGGGCTCTTTTGCTGGATCAAGAGTCGGCGACTTCCACAGAGTTAGTGGCACCCTGAACCAAAACTGCTACCACAGCATTTTGCAGCATTTCAACCATCATCTGAGACTTGCTTACTTCGACCAGTGTTAAGCTGTGCTTGAAGCTGTTGTCCTGTGAGCCGCCTGTCACACAAGCTGTTCACTCTCAGAAACTTGTCTTCTGATTCTGTTGTGGCTTTGGGTCTGCCAGACCTCCTCCTGTCAGTTTCCTCTAGTTTCCAGGGGCCTTTTACATTTACATTTAGTCATTTAGCAGACGCTCTTATCCAGAGCGACTTACAGTGAGTACAGGGACATTCCCCCGAGGCAAATAGGGTGAAGTGCCTTGCCCAAGGACACAACGTCAGTTGGCATGACCGGGAATCGAACTGGCAACCTTCAGGTTACTAGCCCGACTCCCTCACCTGACTCCCTTTTGATGGTGTAGGAAACTGTACTCACTGAAACCTTGGCTTTATTGGCAATTTCTATCTAAAGTAAAGACCTACACTTTTAAGGGTTTATTATGGTCTGTCTTCCTTTGTTAATTGAAAAACCTAAACAATTTTTTTTAACCTCTGGCAGTTTACCGCTTACCTTTGTACTGTGGTGGAATTTTAGAATATAGTTAGAATGTATGTGTTTTATATAGATAGATAATGTAATGAACTGGGGCTTTGCAGGATGCAAGCTCTGTAGAATGGATGTAGTAGATTGTCTGAAGGTATTTATGATACCTAACTAAGAGCCAGGGGCATGGAGAAGGAGGACGTCAGCTTGAGTTCCCGTGACCTGAGGATCAGTTGATCAGGCCGACCTGACCTTTTGGCTAAGGAGATGGCCAAGTCAGACATTCTGTCTGTGTTTCATTAATTATCTTCTGACTTAGAGAAGTAGCTGCTACATCAAAGGACTGTGGGACACTGGCTTGGGAGTTTATTGTCTTAGACTGTCATTGATCAGTGCTAGCCAATCACAGAGACCACTGCATTGATTGATTAGGACCATCTGTTCTAAATTTATATAAGGCTGGGTTTTATGGTTGTTCTTCACCTCTCTCTCGAACAATCTGTAGGTTACAGCTTGCATGTCCTTCGCTATGACGGGTCCAGAGTACTCTGTTAATCTTAAGTTTGTACAAACTAAATAAATTGTATTGAAACCGCCATTCTTGACTCATCAGATTACACAGAGCCGCGATAATATTCCATGACAGTACCATTTCAGGTTGTTCACTGGACTTGAACTGCTTACATTTCAATAAAAATTGATAAAATGGAGGTGTTCTAAAACCTTTGACCGGTAGTGTATATATTCTAGTTTAAAGTTGTAACATTCTTGTCCGCATTCTGTTCTCTTTTTGCTTTAATGTTATGTTACATGTAGCAGGACCAACCTCAAGGAATTCAATGGCAAATATTACCTTTTGTGATGTGTGAAATTACCAATAAAAGTGTGTTCAACTTCCTAAAGAGCAGCGTTGCACCTCACACTTAAGGCTGAAATATACTTCACGCTAAGTACGTGTACACATGCTGAATGGCTGCAGCACGTATCCTGCGTTCGTTTGGTGCGTACTTTGTGCACGTCTCCCTGGCCCTTAAATGTACAATAATATGATGAATAGTATACCTTAACCCTTGTGTTGTCATAAGGGTCAAAGATGACTGTAGTTTTATTTGACAGCAGAGAAAACTCCCAAATCAGTTTTTTTTCCAACTTCAAATGTCTTACTTTTCCTAGTGACCCCAACATTCGTAAAATGTAAAAAAGAATTAACATAACAACCACAAAGACACACACATCCACAATGGGAAAGTGATATTATGTGTGCTACTGATTTAGATTACAGAGTCCATAAAGGTGCTGCAGATGATATTCCCTCCAGTTCTCTCTTTGATGAAGCCATGAGTGAAACTCTGTTGTCTAAATCAACCATACAAATACATTATGTGATTATAACTTTACTATTGTCTCATGTAGAACATAAATACAGACCTCAGTGTGTCCAGTTTGCAGAGTGGATTCCCCAGTCCAGCAGAGAGCAGCTTCATGCCGGCATCCTTCAGATCATTGTTATTTAGATCCAGTTGTCTCAGGAAGGAGGTTGACTTCAGAGCTGAGCTCAGCAGTGAAGCACAGCCTTCCTCTGTGATGTGACAGCCTGACAGCCTGTAGAAGGTAATCATGATATGGATTACAAACACTACCAGTGTTTCCCCTACCATTATATTATGGTCATTTTCCTCTCAAACACCAAGAAGGTTTGATTAGTCAGAGGACTGTCTGTTCAGGTTGGCTGACTTTACTTTTATCTCAAATGGAATCGTACCAAACTATAGTGTCAGAAATTGTACATGCAGTGCACCTTTTTCTTTCCTTTTTAAAATGTGGAGAAGGACCATTTTGAGGGAGGAACAGAAGGGTAACATTTGCAGTGGCCTCTTAAATTTTACCCTTCTGTTCCTCACAAAATCGTCATAGTAGTACAATACACCAAGAAAGTATTACATATTACATCCAATAGCAGGTCTGTCAGTATACCAAGCAGTATACGTTTCTGGCTATTTCTGACACACAACCCTTGATGCAGGGATAGTGGTGTCAAGCACAGGGACAACAGTACACTAGCAGACAGATACAAAACACAATGCCATGTCAATCTACAATAATATAATGAAGTAGTATGTCTTAAAGAGATTCCTGTCTCACCCTGATCTGTTTCACTCATCTCATGTTTGTCTCCACCCCCTCCAGGTGTCTCCCATCTTCCTTCCTACCCTCATTTATCCTGTTTTCTGTTTGGGTTCAGTTCTTCTCGTTTGTCAAGCCTACAGTACCAGCATGTTTTTCTCTACCTCCTTTAGTCTTTTCTGCCTCTTAGTTCCCCTGGTCCTTACATCCTGCCTGCCCTGACTTCGAGTCTGCCTGCTGCCCTGTACCTGAATGACTCCTTGTGGATTACGACCCTTGACTGCCCTGACTTTTTCATTGGCCGGACCCCTTGTACCTTTAACAGACCACAAACTTATGACCAGTGTGTGATTCATTGCGTGGTGTGAGATTATAACTATAGTTGTGTCATGTTGAACATGAATACAGACCTCAGTGTTTCCAGCTTGCAGAGTGGATTCCCCAGTCCAGCAGAGAGCAGCTTCATGCCTGAATCCCCCAGGTTGTTGTTACTCAAGTCCAGCTCTGTCAGATCTGAGGAGGGGAGAGCTGAGGCCAGCGCTTCACAACACTGTTCTGAGAGGTTACAGTCATTCAACCTACATGACATAAGGAGAACATGAGACATCATCAGAGTCATGTTTTGTATTATAAGAACATATGATAATCAAACACTATCACAATATGTGCTGTTGTAATATTATAATAAAAAATCTAAAGCCTTATACATACAGAGCAGTTTTGGAGTCTTTGACCACTGGCAGCAGCCTCAGAAGACCTTCCTCTGATCTGGAGTATATCTTCAGGTCAAACACATCCATCTTCTCTTCTGAAGTCAGCAACACAAAGACCAGAGCTGACCACTGTGTAGATGAGAGCTCCTCACTGGAGGGACTTCCTGAGCTCAGGTAGTTTTGAATCTCCTCCACCAGAGAATGGTCATTCAGTTCATTCAGACAGTGGAACAGATTCATGCATCTCTCTGCAGAGGGATCCTCTCTGATCTTCTCCTTGATGTACTTGACTGTTTTCTCATGGCTCTGTGTGTTGCTTCTTGTCTGAGTCAGTAGGCCTCTTAATTCAGTCTGATTGGACTCCATTGAGAGGCCCAGGAGGAAGCGGAGGAAAAGGTCCAGCTGTCCATTCTTACTCTGCAAGGCCTTGTCCACAGCACTCTTGTAGAATCCGACTTCTGGTTTCTCTCTGAAAAGAGTCAACACTTTTTTGGAACTGGAAGCTGATGGAGTCTCAGACATCAGATTCTCATCGTTGTTGATGAATGAGAGAAACACAAACACAGCAGCCAGAAACTCCTGAAAGCTCAGATGGACAAAGCAGAACACCTTCTGCTGGAAGACTTTACCATCCTGTCTGAAGATCTGTGTGAACACTCCTGAGTGCACTGAGGCATCACGGACATCAATTCCACACTCTGTCAGGTCTTTCTCATAGAAAATCAGGTTGCCTTTCTCCAGCTGGTGGAAGGCCAGTTTTCCCAGTGACAGAATACTCTGAATGCTGTCTTCATCCCAGTGTGGATCGGTCTCAGTTTTCCCAGCATACTTCACCTTCTTCTGTTTGGTCTGTAACACCAGGAAGGCTGTGTACATCTCAGTCAGGGTCTTGGGCATCTTCTCTTTCTTCTCTGTTCTCAGCATGTGTTCAAGGACTGTAACAGTAATCCAAGAGAAGACTGGTATGTGGCACATGATGTAGAGGATCCTTGATGTCTTGATGTGTGAGATGATTCTCCTGGCCAGGTTCTCATCACTGCATCTCTTCATGATGTACTCATCCTTCTGTGGGTCATTGAACCCTCGTACCTCTGTCACCAGGTCAACACACTCAGAAGGGATCTGATTGGCTGCTGCAGGTCGAGTGGTGATCCAGATGAGAGCAGAGGGAAGAAGCTTTCCTCTGATCAGGTTGGTCAGCAGCACATCCACTGAGGTGGACTTTGTGACATCACACCAGCTCTTGTTCTTTTTGAAGGCTAAGGGCAGTCGACACTCATCCAGACCGTCAAAGACAAACAGAACGTTGTACTTGTCGTAGTTGGAGATTCCTAATTCTCTGGTTTCCGAGAAGAAGTGATGGACAAGTTCCTTCAGACTGAACTCTTCTCCATCCAACAAATTCAGCTCTCGAAACGGAAGAGGAAAGATGAACTGGATTTCCTGATTGGCTAGTCCCTCAGCCCAATCCGTGATGAACTTCTGCACTGAGACAGTTTTTCCGATGCCAGCAACTCCTTTTGTCAAAACAATTCTGATATGTGTGTCTCGTCCAGCTGAGGGTTTAAAGATGTTGTTGCATGTGATGGCTGTTTCTGTTCTTGCTGATTTCCTGGATGCCGTCTCAATCTGTCTCACCTCATGTTCATTATTGACCTCTCCACTCTCACCCTCTGTGATGTAGAGATCTGTGTAGATCTTATTGAGAAGAGCTGGGTTTCCTTGTTTAGCTATGCCCTCGAACACAGTTTCAAACTTCTTCCTTAGTTCAGATTTGAGTTTCTGTCGACAAATCTCAGCACGCTCATCTAAACAAAAAACAACACGTTAAGCGTGTAGTAGTTTTAATTATTCACAGATTATGAACTGACAATGTGTCCTTTACATTCAATTCAAAACATATTTCAAATCTATGATCATTTATCAGGTGCACAATAATGAAACAGCTTAGGATACTCACACATGGTACAAGGTCATAGGAAGATCTACACAACATTGGGCTACTCTGAGTCTCATAACTTTCTTTGTATATCTAACCTTCATCATAAACCATCAATCGGTCAACTAAGACTAAATCTGGAGTCTCTTACTTTTCTCCAGAGTGTCAGCCAGCTCCTTGTGGTTCATGTTCCTCAGGACGTGCAGTGTGATCTTCAGAGCTCCCTCTCTGGCACTGCTCTCCTGCTTCTCATATTCAGGGTCCACCACTTCCTGGTCCTCCCTCTGACTCTCTAAGCCTTCTGGGAAATCTGAACTCAGAATCCTCTTCATCCTCTTCAGCTCTTTCTTCACAAACCTGATGACAGTCTCCTCAAGCACCTGAAGCAGAGAGGGAAGATATTAGATGAACCAGGAACTAGCTACACAGTAGAACAATATTTTACAAATGATTCTGTCTTGTTTGTACTTTATATTAACACAAAACTCACTGTGAATATGGAGGACAAGTCCTCATGGTGACTCTGGTCTGACTCAGACTTCTCCTGTTGATCTCTGAGGACAAGAGATGACATTACTTAACCACATGAACCACATGTATAAGGGCTGATAATCTACTAAGGAGTATTATCATACATAAGCATGAGTGGTAAACTTAACTGTATCCACTCATGCATACACACAGACACACTGTATAAGAGTGATACCATCACTACCAAGTAAACCATCTTCTATACCACTACAAGGCACTATTCCTTTAATACATTCATCAAAGATAGGAGCACTGTCACCCCCAGGTAAACAAGTGTGTTGTGGACACTGACTCTCATGCTGTCTGTGTGTGGTGTGTCTATGTGTGAGTGTGTGTGTGTGTGTGGTGTGTCTGTGTGTGTGTGTGTGTGTGTGTGTGTAGGTAGGTTATTGTTGTCAAATGTTCACTAGAGCTACACTGATCTTTGTTATTTGAATGTAAAGCTATTGTAACAAAATTACATGTTTACAATAAATGTCAAGTCTTTTAAGGTGGAGAAGTAACTCACAGGCTTATCCTGGAGCTCGCTCTAGTCTCTACTGAATTAGAGAGAGCAGCTTTGAATCATTTGTCTGCACCGACATGGAATGACCTAAGGGTAGTATGGTATGGCTTGCATAACTGCATTTGTTTCAGGGTAGTTTGTTGTGGTTGTGTTGTGGTTGTGTCTCTGTGTTAATATCAGGTAAAGTTCAACATTAAAGCAGCACAGTGGACTGGTAGGTTGTGGTCCTGTCTCTCACTGATCAAACACAACAAGGAGGTCAAAGGTGTTGATGTGTCTGATGGTGGTCTAGTGGTTAAACCATAGATACATAAAGAGAAGACCAACACCACATGTTAATGACATAATATTAATTATACCATGGTCTGGGTGAATACTTGATTCTGATTGGCTGCAGGGGTGTCCATTATCCGGTGATATACGGACACCTACTTACGTAGTTGCAGCAAAACTGTCTGTTCACCGTTCTAAATTATTGCGCTGGCTACATAGTATATGAGCCTGTACAAAGTGAATGAAATAAGTAACCATAACAACAGGGACGCAGTCACAGCCTCCATTTACAATTATATTCTATATATGATGTGATGAGGGATACTTTAGTATCTACAGTCAGCATCTCTAACCCTGTGTTTTAGTAGGGATGTGATGAGGGATACTTTAGTATCTACAGTCAGCATCTCTAACCCTGTGTTTTAGTAGGGATGTGATGAGGGATACTTTAGTATCTACAGTCAGCATCTCTAACCCTGTGTTTTAGTAGGGATGTGATGAGGGATACTTTAGTATCTACAGTCAGCAGCTCTAACCCTGTGTTTTAGTAGGGATGTGATGAGGGATACTTTAGTATCTACAGTCAGCAGCTCTAACCCTGTTTTAGTTTAACCAGCAGAGGTCAGTACATACCCTTCCTCATTAGAAGGTCCTCCTCCATCACTGAACATGATAGGTCGATACATAGACCTGTCACTCTTCATGGACACACAGCTGGGTACAGGTGAGGCTGGTCTCTGCTGTCTCATCCTGTCAACAAACACAACAAAGTGTCTTACAAACATAAATCACTAAAGTAGTGTGGTGGAAATTTACAATACAGTGTTTTAAGAGAAGTTTAAAGTTGGTTAAGAAGCTTGATACAATGAATGTTGAATCAACTCCATTTGGTAGAGATGCCATTTGCAGTTTATGACACCTGGGGAGGATGAATTGTATTGTTATTGTGATCTGAGGGAGCAGTTTAAGATAGATGAACTGATCAAGCTGCTCTGACCCTTCCTGTTGCATGGGTGGTGTTAATTAAATACTTGTTTGAAGATGTCCACACAAAGGACAGTTGACCATTTGACTGGTGAACTCCTGTGGCTTTACTATCTACTGGTTTGGGGAGAGATGCCACATCAAAGAACTGTGGGACACTTGGTATGGAGTCAAACTGTCACTGAGCAGTGCTGACCAATCACAGAGTTTGCTACATTGATGGATTGACCATCAGAAGAACCATTTGATCTAAAGTTTATATAAGGCAGGGTTTTAGGGTTGTTCTTCATCACTCTTGCGAACGATCTGTGGCTAGCACCTCCTTCGTTATGACTGATCACAAAGTACTTTGTTAATTCCTAATTTGTACAAGCTAAATAAATGTATTGAAACCACCATCTCTTGACTATTCAAATCTACACAGTGCCACTAGAATTGTTCCACTACAGTAGACACCACAGATATATCATACTGTCCAACATGTGTTGCTGTAGTCATTCATCAGTGGGGTCAGATCCAGGCTTAAATGTTGCTGGTCAACATGAATGAGAGTCAGACAGGCAGGTTTCCAGACCTGTTGTTACTCTGTATCTCTCACTGTGAACCTTTACCACATGGTCTGTAAGTCAGCCAGGCTGGCAGTCAGCAGCTCTAACCCTGTGTTTTAGTAGGGATGTGATGAGGGATACTTTAGTATCTACAGTCAGCAGCTCTAACCCTGTGTTTTAGTAGGGATGTGATGAGGGATACTTTAGTATCTACAGTCAGCAGCTCTAACCCTGTGTTTTAGTAGGGATGTGATGAGGGATACTTTAGTATCTACAGTCAGCATCTCTAACCCTGTGTTTTAGTAGGGATGTGATGAGGGATACTTTAGTATCTACAGTCAGCAGCTCTAACCCTGTGTTTTAGTAGGGATGTGATGAGGGATACTTTAGTATCTACCAGTCAGCATCTCTAACCCTGTGTTTTAGTAGGGATGTGATGAGGGATACTTTAGTATCTACAGTCAGCATCTCTAACCCTGTGTTTTAGTAGGGATGTGATGAGGGATACTTTAGTATCTACAGTCAGCAGCTCTAACCCTGTGTTTTAGTAGGAATGTGATGAGGGATACTTTAGTATCTACAGTCAGCAGCTCTAACCCTGTGTTTTAGTAGGGATGTGATGAGGGATACTTTAGTATCTACAGTCAGCATCTCTAACCCTGTGTTTTAGTAGGGATGTGATGAGGGATACTTTAGTATCTACAGTCAGCAGCTCTAACCCTGTGTTTTAGTAGGGATGTGATGAGGGATACTTTAGTATCTACAGTCAGCATCTCTAACCCTGTGTTTTAGTAGGGATGTGATGAGGGATACTTTAGTATCTACAGTCAGCAGCTCTAACCCTGTTTTAGTTTAACCAGCAGAGGTCAGTACATACCCTTCCTCATTAGAAGGTCCTCCTCCATCACTGAACATGATAGGTCGATACATAGACCTGTCACTCTTCATGGACACACAGCTGGGTACAGGTGAGGCTGGTCTCTGCTGTCTCATCCTGTCAACAAACACAACAAAGTGTCTTACAAACATAAATCACTAAAGTAGACACCACAGATATATCATACTGTCCAACATGTGTTGCTGTAGTCATTCATCAGTAGGGTCAGATCCAGGCTTTAATGCTGCTGTTCAACTTGAATGAGAGTCAGAAAGGCAGGTTTCCAGACCTGTTGTTACTCTGTATCTCTCACTGTGAACCTTTATCACATGGTCTGTATGTCAGCCAGGCTGGCAGTCAGTATCTCTAACCCTGTGTTTTACATTTACATTTACATTTAGTCATTTAGCAGACGCTCTTATCCAGAGCGACTTACAGTAAGTACAGGGACATTCCCCCCGAGGCAAGTAGGGTTAAGTGCCTTGCCCAAGGACACAACGTCATTTGACACGGCCGGGAATCGAACTGGCAACCTTCTGATTTCTAGCCCGTTTTAGTAGGGATGTGATGAGGGATACTTTAGTATCTACAGTCAGCAGCTCTAACCCTGTGTTTTAGTAGGGATGTGATGAGGGATACTTTAGTATCTACAGTCAGCAGCTCTAACCCTGTGTGTTAGTAGGGATGTGATGAGGGATACTTTAGTATCTACAGTCAGCAGCTCTAACCCTGTGTTTTAGTAGGGATGTGATGAGGGATACTTTAGTATCTACAGTCAGCATCTCTAACCCTGTGTTTTAGCAGGGATGTGATGAGGGATACTTTAGTATCTACAGTCAGCATCTCTAACCCTGTGTTTTAGTAGGGATGTGATGAGGCATACTTTAGTATCTACAGTCAGCATCTCTAACCCTGTGTTTTAGTAGGGATGTGATGAGGGATACTTTAGTATCTACAGTCAGCAGCATTAACCCTGTTTTAGTTTAACCAGCAGAGGTCAGTACATACCCTTCCTCATTAGAAGGCCCTCTTCCACCACTGAACATGATAGGTGCCTCCATAGACCAGTCACTCTTCATGGACACACAGCTGGGTACAGGTGAGGCTGGTCTCTGCTGTCTCATCCTGTCAACAAACACAACAAAGTGTCTTACAAACATAAATCACTAAAGTAGACACCACAGATATATCATACTGTCCAACATGTGTCGCTGTAGTCATTTATCAGTACGGTCAGAACCAGGCTTTAATGTTGCTGTTCAACTTGAATGACAGTCAGAAAGGTAGGTTTCCAGACCTTTTGTTACTCTGTATCTCTCACTGTGAACCTTTACCACATGGTCTGTATGTCAGCCAGGCTGGCAGTCAGCATCTCTAACCCTGTGTTTTAGTAGGGATGTGATGAGGGATACTTTAGTATCTACAGTCAGCAACTCTAACCCTGTGTTTTAGTAGGGATGTGATGAGGGATACTTTAGTATCTACAGTCAGCATCTCTAACCCTGTGTTTTAGTAGGGATGTGATGAGGGATACTTTAGTATCTACAGTCAGCAGCTCTAACCCTGTGTTTTAGCAGGGATGTGATGAGGCATACTTTAGTATCTACAGTCAGCATCTCTAACCCTGTGTTTTAGTAGGGATGTGATGAGGGATACTTTAGTATCTACAGTCAGCAGCATTAACCCTGTTTTAGTTTAACCAGCAGAGGTCAGTACATACCCTTCCTCATTAGAAGGCCCTCTTCCACCACTGAACATGATAGGTCGATACATAGACCTGTCACTCTTCATGGACACACAGCTGGGTACAGGTGAGGCTGGTCTCTGCTGTCTCATCCTGTCAACAAACACAACAAAGTGTCTTACAAACATAAATCACTAAAGTAGACACCACAGATATCATACTGTCCAACATGTGTTGCTATAGTCATTCATCAGTAGGGTCAGATCCAGGCTTTAATGTTGCTGTTCAACCTGAATGAGAGTCAGAAAGGCAGGTTTCCAGACCTGTTGTTACTCTGTATCTCTCACTGTGAACCTTTACCACATGGTCTGTATGTCAGCCAGGCTGGCAGTCAGCAGCTCTAACCCTGTGTTTTAGTAGGGATGTGATGAGGGATACTTTAGTATCTACAGTCAGCAGCTCTAACCCTGTGTTTTAGTAGGGATGTGATGAGGGATACTTTAGTATCTACAGTCAGCAGCTCTAACCCTGTGTGTTAGTAGGGATGTGATGAGGGATACTTTAGTATCTACAGTCAGCAGCTCTAACCCTGTGTTTTAGTAGGGATGTGATGAGGGATACTTTAGTATCTACAGTCAGCATCTCTAACCCTGTGTTTTAGCAGGGATGTGATGAGGGATACTTTAGTATCTACAGTCAGCATCTCTAACCCTGTGTTTTAGTAGGGATGTGATGAGGCATACTTTAGTATCTACAGTCAGCATCTCTAACCCTGTGTTTTAGTAGGGATGTGATGAGGGATACTTTAGTATCTACAGTCAGCAGCATTAACCCTGTTTTAGTTTAACCAGCAGAGGTCAGTACATACCCTTCCTCATTAGAAGGCCCTCTTCCACCACTGAACATGATAGGTGCCTCCATAGACCAGTCACTCTTCATGGACACACAGCTGGGTACAGGTGAGGCTGGTCTCTGCTGTCTCATCCTGTCAACAAACACAACAAAGTGTCTTACAAACATAAATCACTAAAGTAGACACCACAGATATATCATACTGTCCAACATGTGTCGCTGTAGTCATTTATCAGTACGGTCAGAACCAGGCTTTAATGTTGCTGTTCAACTTGAATGACAGTCAGAAAGGTAGGTTTCCAGACCTTTTGTTACTCTGTATCTCTCACTGTGAACCTTTACCACATGGTCTGTATGTCAGCCAGGCTGGCAGTCAGCATCTCTAACCCTGTGTTTTAGTAGGGATGTGATGAGGGATACTTTAGTATCTACAGTCAGCATCTCTAACCCTGTGTTTTAGTATGGATGTGATGAGGGATACTTTAGTATCTACAGTCAGCAGCTCTAACCCTGTGTTTTAGTAGGGATGTGATGAGGGATACTTTAGTATCTACAGTCAGCATCTCTAACCCTGTGTTTTAGTAGGGATGTGATGAGGGATACTTTAGTATCTACAGTCAGCATCTCTAACCCTGTGTTTTAGTAGGGATGTGTTGAGGGATACTTTAGTATCTACAGTCAGCAGCTCTAAGCCTGTGTTTTAGTAGGGATGTGATGAGGGATACTTTAGTATCTACAGTCAGCAGCTCTAACCCTGTTTTAGTTTAACCAGCAGAGGTCAGTACATACCCTTCCTCATTAGAAGGTCCTCCTCCATCACTGAACTTGATAGGTGGATCCATAGACTTGTCACTCTTCATGGACACACAGCTGGGTGCAGGTGAGGCTGGTCTCTGCTGGATTGGGCTTCAACACAACAGAGACAAACCTTCAGTCTCTCATTTATTCTGACTAATGATGATGTCATAATATCACTGCTGAGCTCTGAGATGGAGAACAGTCATGAACAGGTATGGATTCTCATCTTACCTCTTAGCTTTGGTGTCCATGTCATGTTCCCCAGAGAGACTCGTTTTAGAGGCAGGGACCCCCTCCTCTCTCTCCCCAGGGTGACTCATTTTAGAGGCAGTGCCCCCCTCCTCTCTCTCCCCTGAGAGACTCATTTTAGAGGCAATACCACCCTCTTCTCTCCCTCCACTCTCTAAAATACAGAACGTTCCTCTTCAGGGTCTGATTAGTAGAAGTATTTTGAAGCCAGACCTGTAAACAAACAAGTTAGAATCCAACCTTATTAAACTGCTACCTCAAGAGAAGAAGGATAGGATAACTTACTTTTTACCCTGATTCATAACACCCCTCTATGATGTAAACAACTCAATTAAAACACATACAAAACAAAAACTGTTCATTGATAAACATTGATAACACACCAATGTGACAAAAACAGCTTTGTTAAAACTACTTCAGTATCTCAGTCTGATACTGACATAAGATAAGACAACAAGTACTGAGCACTAACTCACTTCCTCTTAGAAAAACCTTAACGGACCTGTCACATGTCTCTGTGGATGTACGTTAGTTTTTAGTATATGTGAAGAAAAAAATGTAATTGGAAGATTTATAATTCGTTTCTAAACGACCATCAACACCATGGCTGGTTAATTATATGAAACAATAAAAGTGATCTTGATATTATTAGACCATAGTGAGTTAGTTATAACTTGTTGCATGTTGGCCATTAGACTGAGCGAAAGGCCGTTTCATTTCCTGTTAGAAAACTGTGGTACTAAGATGCCATAACTCTGAAACCTCCCCTTCTCTTTTACTGTATGTGTACATTGATACTGGGAAAGAATATTGTAAAATGACTTACTTTAAAATCTTCTTTTCAGTTTGAGAATCTGTTTTACACATTCTTTTAGTCACAAAATGGATCCTGTAAAAGATATTTTGACTTTCACTTTCACCTAACCCTCCTCTTTCATTTCAGGCCTCACCCACCTCCTTATATCAGCCAATAGGAAACAGGAGGAGCTGAAACTTGATCCTAAGAGCAGGAGCTGAAAAGAGACAAACACGCAGGAGAAACACCACACATAAGAAATGTAATGATCTATTTCATTATATAATGTATATAGTTGATTTTAATGAATCCACAACATATGGCTAAGAAGCTACAATTAGATGAATCTATATGTAATGTATGGCGCTAATGTTCACATTTCAGTAGAATATGATTATTAATATCATGGTGTTCTGTTCTGTCTCTGACACCTAAACTGATGATTCAGTGTGTTCTCAAGCAGCTTTGCTTTAGATCTAGAACAGTTACTTCCAGTTTTTTTCCAACTGCTAACACACTAAAATGACATGCACAGCACAATTATTTAAACTGACACACCCCTCTTTATCACACACAGTGAGTTAGACACCCCCCTCCCAAAAACTCTTTTCAAGTCTCCAAAAGTCTAAACACATTCTAAACAGTATTTAGAATAACTTGATAAATTACCAACAACAGCATGACTGATTCATTAAGTGAAACAATAAGTTATTTTGATCTTGTTGGATCATAAAGTAGTTACACATCGATTAACATCAATTTGTTGTGATTCACTCTCCATCTTCAACCGTATTCTCCAGGATCTAACAGGGTTGGAGTTGCCTGTTCAAATAACTGCTAGCCTAAGGCCACTTTTGTTGCCTCACCCATTTCTTATTAAGAATCATTCATTGTTCACGATGGGTTAATTAAAATGTTTATTGATAAACTTGACAAAATGTGGGCGTTTCAACAACCATGTCAGGTCAAATATGGGAGCGCTCGTTCACATGCTAAGTGGTGTCTATGAAGACAAACGTGTGATATGAGGATGATGTGATTATCACTAGTTACTGTAAGTGGTGTCTATGAAGACAAACGCGTGATATGATGATGATGTGATTATCACTAGTTACTGTAAGTGGTGTCTATGAGGACTAACGTGTGATATGTGTCGCGTACGCAGTGTTCATTAATCTGAGAACAACTTTGTGTACAGAGTTTCCCAGTTTTCTGCGTTGACATACTGTTACGGATGAATTTACACAGAGTTTAATACACTTGATCTCTGTCCTGCCTTACAATCTCCTGCAACTCAGTCTCCTTCCCCCTTTAGAGAGAGAGAAGGGAGGGTTGCAGCTCAGTGGTTAGAGCACCTGACTGCAGCTCAAGAGGTAGCAGGTTCAAATCTCCCCCTGTACTGGATGTTGATTTGGATAAATATCAGTAAGAACCGTGTGAGAAAGTAGGTTATATACTTCAACTTGTTACACATTAACATAAACCCCTTGAAACCGACCCCTGCACAAAGAGACACTTTTACATATAACACACTATTAACCCCTACCAGAACTCTCATGCAGCAACACTGGAGTGAGAGACACAGAGACAGAGAGGGGCAGGTGTGTGTGTGTTCATTATGCAGAGAGATGGAGAGAGTAATGGACAGAGAGACAGAGGGAGAGAGAGAGGCAGGTGTGTGTGTGTTCATTATGCAGAGAGATGGAGAGAGTAATGGACAGAGAGACAGAGGGAGAGAGAGAGGCAGGTGTGTGTAGTGTGTGTATTATGCAGAGAGATGGAGAGACAGACAGAGGGAGAGCTGGTGTGAGACAAATGAGTAGATGAAATAAGAGTCATAAAGTCAGGAAGGGAGGGACTGTCAGAGCTGCTGGTAGAGGTGTTCATACTGAGGACACATCACCAAGTCTGACTCTGCAATATCAGCATTGGATTATATTCTATTATTTAACACATTATCACTTTCAACAACCTTAACTCAAGAGACATAATGAACAGTGTAATCTTATCTAAAGCATCTTTACTGCCTTCTCTGAAACTGCTCTCTGTCATCACATGTTCTGTAAGAACACCCAGTCCAGTAGACATCTGTACTGTAGATAATGATTAACAGGAATGACCAAGGATCTGTACTGTACATTTGTACTCAAAATCACCTTCAGTACCATGAAAAACTAACTACTGACAAACAAATATTACCATTAAACCCATTAAAATCCTTCACTCTCTACTAGATACAGTTATTCATGTGAGTGTCCAACCAAATGTTCCAACGGTTCAGCTGTGTCTCTTGACCATACCCTGGTCCTCCATTCAGGAGGATTGTAGGTCTGAGCGTTCAACTAGAATCATCCTCACTTCCTACCTGACCTGAACATGATCCCTGGAGGGACTTACCTCTGCTTTCTCCTGGTCTGAATTCACAAACACAACGTCAAGTCAAGCAGGCATTGTCCTTCGTGCTGAAGAAGAAATCTGTTGATGCTGTTTGTGCTGCTTCCAGGAGTGTCTCTGGAACATTATAGTTACAGATTCAGTACAAGAACACAGGTCAAAGTCTGGTCATATAGACGCTATCATTCATTATAGTAGCAGGTACACTGAACAGTACAATAAAACAGGTCAGAGTCCAGTGATATAGACCCCATCATGAGAGCTGTTAACCCTTCAGGTAGGAGGGCCCTGGGTGTACTGTCACATCAGAACATCAGACACAAGTGAAGTTACAGACCTACGACTAACTGGAGAAAGACAATATCCCTGAGACAAGATCTTTATTGATGCAGAGTTGTTGGTCTGGATATCTACAGGACTTCAGGTCCCAGAATCCACCTCTCCACTGCCCTTGTTACCTGAGATCACAGTGACTTCACAATGCCCTGGTGGCAACACACTCTAGAATGTTGAATCATTAACAGCATGAACATCATAAAGCAGATTATTACAATCTGACCAGAAGTTCTGCTCTCCTGTATAAACCCTGCCCTATCTCCGCTGTCCCCTATAGACCTGCTGTACCTGGACTGACCCTCACCTGTCTCTGACCACCACGCTCCTATAGACTTGCTGTACCTGGACTGACCCTCACCTGTTCCTGACCACCACGCTCATATAGACCTGCTGTACCTGGACTGACCCTCACCTGTTCCTGACCACCACGCTCCTATAGACCTGCTGGACCTGCACTGACCCTCACCTGTTCCTGACCACCACGCTCCTTTAGACCTGCTGTACCTGGACTGACCCTCACCTGTTCCTGACCACCACGCTCCTATAGACCTGCTGGACCTGCACTGACCCTCACCTGTTCCTGACCACCACGCTCCTATAGACCTGCTGGACCTGCACTGACCCTCACCTGTTCCTGACCACCACGCTCCTATAGACCTGCTGGACCTGCACTGACCCTCACCTGTTCCTGACCACCACGCTCCTATAGACCTGCTGGACCTGCACTGACCCTCACCTGTTCCTGACCACCACGCTCCTATAGACCTGCTGGACCTGCACTGACCCTCACCTGTTCCTGACCACCACGCTCCTATAGACCTGCTGGACCTGCACTGACCCTCACCTGTTCCTGACCACCACGCTCCTATAGACCTGCTGGACCTGCACTGACCCTCACCTGTTCCTGACCACCACGCTCCTATAGACCTGCTGGACCTGCACTGACCCTCACCTTAGCCGTTGTCAGAGCGAGGAGTGAGTTTGTTAAACAGTGATTGTAAAAAGGTCGAGATTATTATGCAGAGATGGAGAGAGTAATGGACAGAGAGACAGAGGGAGAGAGAGAGGCAGGTGTGTGTAGTGTGTATTATGCAGAGAGATGGAGAGACAGAGGGAAACATCAGACAAGTCTAACTCTGCAATATCGACATTGGATTACATTCTATTATTTAACACATTATCACTTTCAACAACCTTAACTCAAGAGACATAATGAACAGTGTAATCTTATCTAAAGCATCTTTACTGCCTTCTCTGAAACTGCTCTCTGTCATCACATGTTCTGTAACAACACCCAGTCCAGTAGACATATGTACTGTAGACAATGATTAACAGGAATGACCAAGGATCTGTACTGTACATTTGTACTCAAAATCACCTTCAGTACCATGAAAAACTAACTACTGACAAACAAATATTACCATTAAACCCATTAAAATCCTTCACTCTCTACTAGATACAGTTATTCATGTGAGTGTCCAACCAAATGTTCCAACGGTTCAGCTGTGTCTCTTGACCATACCCTGGTCCTCCATTCAGGAGGATTGTAGGTCTGAGCGTTCAACTAGAATCATCCTCACTTCCTACCTGACCTGAACATGATCCCTGGAGGGACTTACCTCTGCTTTCTCCTGGTCTGAATTCACAAACACAACGTCAAGTCAAGCAGGCATTGTCCTTCGTGCTGAAGAAGAAATCTGTTGATGCTGTTTGTGCTGCTTCCAGGAGTGTCTCTGGAACATTATAGTTACAGGTTCAGTACAAGAACACAGGTCAAAGTCTGGTCATATAGACGCTATCATTCATTATAGTAGCAGGTACACTGAACAGTACAATAAAACAGGTCAGAGTCCAGTGATATAGACCCCATCATGAGAGCTGTTAACCCTTCAGGTAGGAGGGCCCTGGGTGTACTGTCACATCAGAACATCAGACACAAGTGAAGTTACAGACCTACGACTAACTGGAGAAAGACAATATCCCTGAGAAAATATATTTTATAAATGCAGAGTTGTTGGTCTGGATATCTACAGGACTTCAGGTCCCAGAAACCACCTCTCCACTGCCCTTGTTACCTGAGATCACAGTGACTTCACAATGCCCTGGTGGCAACACACTAGAATGTTGAGTCATTAACAGCATGAACATCATAAAGCAGATTATTACACTCCGACCAGAAGTTCTGCTCTCCTGTATAAACCCTGCCCTATCTCCCCTGTCCCCTATAGACCTACTGTACCTGTACTGAACCTCACCTGTCTGACCACCACGCTCCTATAGACTTGCTGTACCTGGACTGACCCTCACCTGTCTCTGACCACCACGCTCCTATAGACCTGCTGTACCTGGACTGACCCTCACCTGTTCCTGACCACCACGCTCCTATAGACCTGCTGTACCTGGACTGACCCTCACCTGTTCCTGACCACCACGCTCCTATAGACCTGCTGGACCTGCACTGACCCTCACCTGTTCCTGACCACCACGCTCCTATAGACCTGCTGGACCTGCACTGACCCTCACCTGTTCCTGACCACCACGCTCCTATAGACCTGCTGGACCTGCACTGACCCTCACCTGTTCCTGACCACCACGCTCCTATAGACCTGCTGGACCTGCACTGACCCTCACCTGTTCCTGACCACCACGCTCCTATAGACCTGCTGTACCTGGACTGACCCTCACCTGTTCCTGACCACCACGCTCCTATAGACCTGCTGTACCTGGACTGACCCTGACCTGTTCCTGACCACCACGCTCCTATAGACCTGCTGGACCTGCACTGACCCTCACCTGTTCCTGACCACCACACTCCTATAGACCTGCTGGACCTGCACTGACCCTCACCTGTTCCTGACCACCACGCTCCTATAGACCTGCTGGACCTGCACTGACCCTCACCTGTTCCTGACCACCACGCTCCTATAGACCTGCTGTACCTGCACTGACCCTCACCTGTTCCTGACCACCACGCTCCTATAGACCTGCTGGACCTGCACTGACCCTCACCTTAGCCGTTGTCAGAGCGAGGAGTGAGTTTGTTAAACAGTGATTGTAAAAAGGTCGAGATTATTATGCAGAGATGGAGAGAGTAATGGACAGAGAGACAGAGGGAGAGAGAGAGGCAGGTGTGTGTAGTGTGTATTATGCAGAGAGATGGAGAGACAGAGGGAAACATCAGACAAGTCTAACTCTGCAATATCGACATTGGATTACATTCTATTATTTAACACATTATCACTTTCAACAACCTTAACTCAAGAGACATAATGAACAGTGTAATCTTATCTAAAGCATCTTTACTGCCTTCTCTGAAACTGCTCTCTGTCATCACATGTTCTGTAAGAACACCCAGTCCAGTAGACATATGTACTGTAGACAATGATTAACAGGAATCACCAAGGATCTGTACTGTACATTTGTACTCAAAATCACCTTCAGTACCATGAAACACTAACTACTGACAAACAAATATTACCATTAAACCCATTAAAATCCTTCACTCTACTAGATACAGTTATTCATGTGAGTGTCCAACCACATGTTCCAACGGTTCAGCTGTGTCTCTTGACCACCCTGGTCCTCCATTCAGGAGGATTGTAGGTCTGAGCGTTCAACTAGAATCATCCTCACTTCCTACCTGACCTGAACATGATCCCTGGAGGGACTTACCTCTGCTTTCTCCTGGTCTGAATTCACAAACACAACGTCAAGTCAAGCAGGCATTGTCCTTCATGCTGAAGAAGAAATCTGTTGATGCTGTTTGTGCTGCTTCCAGGAGTGTCTCTGGAACATTATAGTTACAGGTTCAGTACAAGAACACAGGTCAAAGTCTGGTCATATAGACGCTATCATTCATTGTAGTAGCACGTACACTGAACAGTACAATAAAACAGGTCAGAGTCCAGTGATATAGACCCCATCATGAGAGCTGTTAACCCTTCAGGTAGGAGGGCCCTGGGTGTACTGTCACATCAGAACATCAGACACAAGTGAAGTTACAGACCTACGACTAAATGGAGAAAGACAATATCCCTGAGAAAATATATTTTATAGATGCAGAGTTGTTGGTCTGGATATCTACAGGACTTCAGGTCCCAGAATCCACCTCTCCACTGCCCTTGTTACCTGAGATCACAGTGACTTCACAATGCCCTGGTGGCAACACACTAGAATGTTGAGTCATTAGCAGCATGAACATCATAAAGCAGATTATTACACTCTGACCAGAAGTTCTGCTCTCCTGTATAAACCCTGCCCTATCTCCCCTGTCCCCTATAGACCTGCTGTACCTGTACTGAACCTCACCTGTCTGACCACCACACTCCTATAGACCTGCTGTACCTGGACTGACCCTCACCTGTCACTGACCACCACGCTCCTATAGACCTTCTGTACCTGGACTGACCCTCACCTGTCACTGACCACCACGCTCCTATAGACCTGCTGTACCTGGACTGACCCTGACCTGTTCCTGACCATGATTCTGGATTATCCCTTGGTACATCTGAACCTGTGTTCTGAATCAAAGTTCTGCACTTGTGTTTCTCCTGGTCTCTCTGTCCTGTTACAACCAAGAGTCTTCATGACCAGGAAAATCTACACCCTTTTCTCTTGGGCTGAATCTATTTCACTTTATTAACCTTCTGTTGTAAACATCCCCAGATAACTGCTGTGTGCTGATTCAGCAGCACTGGAATGAGAGCAGTGTTGTCATGGCTGTGTGCTGGAGGTCACATGTAAATGGGTCCAATAACAGCAGTCTCAGACAGGGTTAGGGTTAGAAAGGGAGGGCCGTAGTGTCTTACAGATCTCCTCCACTCCCTCACCGCGGAGGATGGCTACCGAAGTCTCCACTGGTGGAATGAGCCTGAATGCCAGGAGACACAGGACATCCCACACCCTCATCCATGATACTGAGAGCATTGTGGAGCCAGTGAGAGAGGCAACTCTTGATCCACCACAGCAGATCAGTAACTGAGGGGAAGATCTGATAGATGCACAGCATGTCAAGTAGTGTAGGGGGTTTAATATTGGCCAAACAACCAAAACGAATTCCCCTTGTATGACCTTTATGATAATTGTCAGGCCATTTCTCTGAAATGCAGAGGCTCTCAGAATGAAACCTAAACTGTTCTACCTTTTGACCCTGCACATGATAAACGAGTCATGGGATGAGCAAAGGTGTTTTATTGTTACAAAGTCTGTAATACCTGCATCCTCGACCTTCTGCTCCCTGTTGGCTACTTCAGGAGATTGATTGACTTTATTGTCCACAAGGGCACAGTGCCCGTGATGCAGTTGGTGATTAAGATGTCGGTGAGGCACACACACAAATTCCTGGAACTGTAGATAGATAGGACACAGTGCCTGTGATAAGGTCGGTGACACACACAGATTTCTGGAATGATAGATAGATAGTGCAGTGCCTGTGATGCAGCAGGTGAGTAAGATGTCAGTGACACACAGATGTCTGGAATGATAGATAGATAGTGCAGTGCCTGTGCTTATGTCATGTTGATCCAAATGTATCATACAGCTTTTTTGTTAAATAATATTACCTCCACAAACATCTAGACATTTAGTTAATTACATAAGAAAATACATGCGCAATGGTTGAGCGAGTTGTCATAACTGTAGGTCTAATTCACCATACAGCGCTGCATATACAGTTCTGTCTGAGGGGCGTTTGCTATTTTGACATTGACATTTGTGTTTTTTACTTTGTGATATGAGGTGCAATAAAATAGTATTGTATTTTCTGTACAAAGCATTGGAAACCAAATCCTTGTTGTTGTCTATATATAGGTTAAACCGTACTGAGATTAGTCTACTCAGCAGCAACTGTATGCTATGTAACCTTCCAGAATTTGGCATCTATAATTTGGTTGTCTTTATTTTCAGTAATTTATTCCAAGAAATGGAGAATAAATAAATGGAGAATAATATGGTGGCATAATACATCCATTCAAGACAAGTTAGAACTCAAACCATTCTCAGAAATGTAGACTATCTCTCAAAATGAAACTAAAACCGCAGTGGATCACATGCGTGTGCTCTGTACAGTAAGTAAGCCATGAGAGGACCTCCGATCCCAGGTGGGCTCTTCACCGTGCCTCCGGCTTGGGAGAGCATCCTTCCACTGAGGGAGAGGCCTCGTCCATCCACCCCCAACGGTGGTTCGTCCCCGTGACATCAGGTCTGCTCCTTTGTTGAGCAGGTCTGGGATATGAAGGGCTCTCAGGGAGGTGAGACAAGACGGGTACTCATGCAGGCACGTAAATATGTCCTTTGAGCCTTCTCATACTGATGAAACAAAAGTTCTGTACATCTTCAGTCAATTCTCAAAATTTAAAAACGGCACTGGAACTCAGCAGGGTTGATGCAAAGTGTTTTATTGGTTCTCAGGTAACAAAGATTCCCAATAGAACGTGAGCCTGATCCCGGGATCAAACTGAAGTTCTCTCCGGACAATTTAACTTATATAGTCTTCTCCCCATTGTATGTTAATATGGTACGATATGTGTTGGTTTCGTAGACATTAGGTAATCTTACAAAGCGGATCCCTTGTCTCAGGGGATTCAAAACAGGTACTTTCCTACATAGACACTTCTTCCAATTAGGCTCTTTCTGACCTTGAATAGCCAGCTGCATTAGGTTTCTGGGCGAAAGGCCACAAATATGTCTCATAAGTCATAGCTGTGCATCCTGGTCTTTTATGAAAGCATACACATGCTCCTCTCCCCCACTCTTCCTTTAATTATTTAAACCTTATTTTTGGGCTTCATGTCTCCTACTATTGTTTAGGAATAACACTATTCAGCAAACAGCTTTGCATCTGGTTTCCTATAATATAACTTGTAACAATATGGTTTCCAATAATATGGCATATACCAAAGAGTGATTACAAATATCTTTAAGTCCATAATCATTAACCATCTTCATAATTACAACAATATGATGTTTTTCCACAACAATACTACAAATGGACAGATACAAACAGATGGGTTTCAGCAAAACAATGATTGTCACCGAACTACCTCCTAGTTAAGTTACTAAACCATCTCCCTGGTTCATGTGTGTGTGTGACCCCGCCCATCTCCCCCTGGCCTCCTCCAGGTAGATTGAGCCCAGGTGCAGGTAGATGGGATGTGCGTCCACCACTAAGTCCAGGGTCCTTTCATATCAGAGAGTAGGGAGGGAGCGTAGGGAGGGAGGGTGGGGGGAGAGAGTAGGGAGGGAGGGTGGGGAGGGAGGGTGGGGGGAGAGAGTAGGGAGGGAGGGTAGGGAGGGAGGGTGGGGGTAGGGAGGGTGGGGGGAGAGAGAGAGTAGGGAGGGAGGGTAGGGGGAGAGAGTAGCGAGGGAGGGTAGGGAGGGAGGGTGGGGGGAGAGATTAGGGAGGGAGAGAGGGTGGGGGAGAGAGTAGGGAGGGAGAGTGGGGAGGGAGGGAGAGTAGGGAGGGAGGGTGGGGGGAGAGAGTATGGAGGGAGGGTGGGGAGGGAGGGTGGGTGGGGGGAGAGAGTAGGGAGGGAGGGTGGGGAGGGAGGGTGGGGGGAGAGAGTAGGGAGGGAGGGTGGGGGGAGAGAGTAGGGAGGGAGGGTAGGGAGGGAGGGTGGGGGGAGAGAGTAGGGAGGGAGGGTGGGGGGAGAGAGTAGGGAGGGAGAGTAGGGAGGGAGGGTGGGGGGAGAGAGTAGGGAGGGAGGGTGGGGGGAGAGAGTAGGGAGGGAGGGTGGGGGGAGAGAGTAGGGAGGGAGGGTAGGGAGGGAGGGTGGGGGGAGAGAGTAGGGAGGGAGAGTAGGGAGGGAGGGTGGGGGGAGAGAGTAGGGAGGGAGGGTGGGGGAGAGAGTAGGGAGGGAGGGTAGGGAGGGAGGGTGGGGGGAGAGAGTAGGGAGGGAGTGTGGGGAGGGAGGGTGGGGAGAGTGGGGAGGGGGGGAGGGTGGGGGAGAAAGTAGGGAGGGAGGGTGGGGGGAGAGAGTAGGGAGGGAGGGTAGGGAGGGAGGGTGGGGGGAGAGAGTAGGGAGGGAGGGTAGGGAGGGAGGGTGGGGGGAGAGAGTAGGGAGGGAGAGTAGGGAGGGAGGGTGGGGGGAGAGAGTAGGGAGGGAGGGTGGGGGAGAGAGAAGGGAGGGAGGGTGGGGGGGAGAGAGTAGGGAGGGAGGGTGGGGGGGAGAGAGTAGGGAGGGAGGGGGGAGAGAGTAGGGAGGGAGGGTAGGGAGGGAGGGTGGGGGGAGAGAGTAGGGAGGGAGAGTAGGGAGGGAGGGTGGGGGGAGAGAGTAGGGAGGGAGGGTGGGGGGGAGAGAGTAGGGAGGGAGGGTGGGGGAGAGAGAAGGGAGGGAGGGTGGGGGGGAGAGAGTAGGGAGGGAGGGTAGGGAGGGAGGGTGGGGGGGAGAGAGTAGGGAGGGAGGGTAGGGAGGGAGGGTGGGGGGAGAGAGTAGGGAGGGAGGGTAGGGAGGGAGGGTGGGGGGAGAGAGTAGGGAGGGAGGGTGGGGGAGAGAGAAGGGAGGGAGGGTGGGGGGGAGAGAGTAGGGAGGGAGGGTGGGGAGGGAGGGTGGGGGGAGAGAGTAGGGAGGGAGGGTGGGGGAGAGAGAAGGGAGGGAGGGTGGGGGGGAGAGAGTAGGGAGGGAGGGTGGGGGGGTGAGAGTAGGGAGGGAGGGGGGAGAGAGTAGGGAGGGAGGGTGAGAGAGTACATTTACATTTATTCATTTAGCAGATACTCATGCAGGCATGTAAATATGTCCTCTGAGCCTTCTCATACTACAAATGGACAGATACAAACAGATGGGTTTCAGCTAAACAATGATTGTCCCCGAACTACCTCCTAGTTAAGTTACTAAACCATCTCCCTGGTTCATGTGTGTGTGTGACCCCGCCCATCTCCCCCTGGCCTCCTCCAGGTAGATTGAGAGAGTAGGGAGGGTGGGTGGGGGGGAGAGAGTAGGGAGGGAGGGTGGGGGAGAGAGTAGGGAGGGAGGGTGGGGGGGAGAGAGTAGGGAGGGAGGGTGGGGGGGAGAGAGAAGGGAGGGAGGGTGGGAGGAGAGAGTAGGGAGGGAGGGTGGGGGGAGAGAGTAGGGAGGGAGGGTGAGGGGAGAGAGTACATTTACATTTATTCATTTAGCAGACGCTTTTCTCCAAAGCGACTTCCAAGAGAGAGCTTTACAAAAGAGCACAGGTCACTGATCATAACACTGAGACGCCCCAAACATTGCGGGGAGCCAAACAAGAAGCATACATTGTGAAAAACCTAAATAAGTGCCAGAAGGAAGAACCATAAGAGCTTGTCGTTGAGTAAGTTACAATTAAACAACATGAACCTCAAAAAAGTGCAAGAGTGTACCTGTAGAAAAAACAAGCAACAGTAAAAATATATTTCACAGCGAGTACGATCATTTTAAATCAGTTACAGTTAATCAACAAGAGCAGGAAGTCTCTAAGTAAGAGTCATTGTGATCTTGGAGGAAGAGAGTAGGGATTGAGGGTGGGGGGGGAGAGAGTAGGGAGGGAGGGTGGGGGGAGAGAGTAGGGAGGGAGGGTGGGGGGAGAGAGTAGGGAGGGAGTGTGGGGAGGAAGGGTGGGAGGAGAGAGTAGGGAGAGAGGGTGGGGGGAGAGAGTAGGGAGGGAGGGTGGGGGGAGAGAGTAGGGAGGGAGAGTAGGGAGGGAGGGTAGGGAGGGAGAGTAGGGAGGGTGGGGGGAGAGAGTAGGGAGGGAGGGTGGGGGGAGAGAGTAGGGAGAGAGGGTGGGGGGGAGAGAGTAGGGAGGGAGGTTGGGGGGAGAGAGTGGGGAGGGAGAGTGGGGGGGAGAAAGTAGGGAGGGAGGGTGGGGGGAGAGAGTAGGGAGGGATGGGTGGGGGAGAGAGTAGGGAGGGAGGGTGGGGGGGAGAGAGTAGGGAGGGAGGGTGGGGGGAGAGAGTAGGGAGTGTAGGGAGGGTGGGTGGGGGGGAGAGAGTAGGGAGGGAGGGTGGGGGGAGAGGGTAGGGAGGGAGGGTGGGGGGGAGAGAGTAGGGAGGGAGTGTGGGGAGGAAGGGTGGGAGGAGAGAGTAGGGAGAGAGGGTGGGGGGGAGAGTAGGGAGGGAGGGTGGGGGGGAGAGAGTAGGGAGGGAGGGTGGGGAGGAAGGGTGGGAGGAGAGAGTAGGGAGGGTGGGTGGGGGGGAGAGAGTGGGGAGGGAGAGTGGGGGGGAGAGAGTAGGGAGGGAGGGTGGGGGGAGAGAGTAGGGAGGGAGAGTGGGGGGAGAGAGTAGGGAGGGAGGGTGGGGGAGAGAGTAGGGAGGGAGGGTGGGGGGAGGGAGGGTGGGGGGAGAGAGTAGGGAGGGAGTGTGGGGAGGGAGGGTGGGGAGAGTGGGGAGGGGGGGAGGGTGGGGGAGAAAGTAGGGAGTGAGGGTGGGGGAGAGAGTAGGGAGGGAGTGTGGGGAGGGAGGGTGGGGAGAGTGGGAGGGTGGGGAAGAAAGTAGGGAGGGAGGGTGGGGGAGAGAGTAGGGAGGGAGGGTGGGGGGAGAGAGTAGAGAGGTAGGGTGGGGGGAGAGAGTAGGGAGAGAGAGAGTACGGAGGGAGGGTAGGGGGAGAGAGTAGGGAGGGAGGGGGGAGAGAGTAGGGAGGGAGGTTAGGGAGGGAGGGTGAGGGGAGAAAGTAGGGAGGGAGGGTAGGGGGAGAGAGTAGGGAGGGAGGGTGGGGGGAGAGAGAGTAGGGAGGGAGGGTGGGGGGAGAGAGTAGGGAGGGAGGGTGGGGAGGGAGGGTGGGGGGAGAGAGTAGGGAGAGAGGGTGGGGGGGAGAAAGTAGGGAGGGAGGGTGGGGGAGAGAGTAGGGAGGGAGGGAATCACACTAGACACACACACAGTGTATATTCAAGTGGGTAATACTGTCATATTACTGGTCCTAAATGTAGTGTTTCCAGTGTGTGTGTGTGTGTGTGCGTGTGTACATGTGTGTGTGTGTACGTGTGTGTGTGTGTGTGTGTACATGTGTGTGTGTACATGTGTGTGTGTGTACGTGTGTGTGTGTGTGTGTGTACATGTGTGTGTGTGCGTGTGTACATGTGTGTGTGTGCGTGTGTACATGTGTGTGTGTGTACGTGTGTGTGTGTGTGTGTGTGTGTACATGTGTGTGTGTACATGTGTGTGTGTACATGTGTGTGTGTGTGTCTATAGGGCCACTGGGTCACCAACAAACACACAGCATGTCTTCTATCATCCTGTATAAAACATCTTTATTTCTCCTTATTTAGTCACTAAGACACTATTTAGTTCATCACATTCAGTGGAACTGAGATCAAAGACAGGATCAGAATCAGAATCAGAATGGGATTTATTCGCCATGAGAGTTTGCACAGACAAGGAATTTGCTTTGGCAGGAAGGTGCATACAATAAACATATACCTAAAATGTAAATATGTGGACTATCTATACTAAGGGTACATAAACTTGGATTGTTGTTTGTCAACAATGAACCCGTTAAGGAGTAGCATCACACGTGTGCGATAGTTCGAAAGCCCCACAGAGTAACGTCGCACGTGTGATTCTGAACATTCCAACCCACTATTTTCCGATAGACAAAAACGACATGACAAACGCTGTAGTATGGCTTCAAAATGTACAGTTAGGAGGCTAACAAGTAACGCTAGCAGGTAGTAGCATTGCTACGAGTATTATGCTAGGTTGCTAGGTAACGGAAGCTAACTAAAGCTAGCTAGCTTCCGTTTTGGAAAAATAACTCACTCTGGTGGAAGCGTCGGTAATATTTAGAGATATTAATCATATTTCATATCAGTAATATTTACATCTAAAGGTTAAAACAAAACAAACATTCTACACACAGCAATATTTACAAACACTCTGGGATATCAATCACAACTGTATACAGTTCAATCTTCAATGACATCTATGTGAGCACAGTGTGTGAGAGTGTGTGTGGGCTATTCTACCTGACACAGGGACACTGAGGAGTTATAGTTATAAACACAGAACCCAGGATAGAGGGGCTCAGTGAATGTGCTGTGGAATGTGTGCAGGTGGGTCAGTGTGTCAGAGGAGACTGTGTAGAAGGACAGAGTGCCGGCCGGCCAGTCCAGATACACTCCTACTCTGTGGGAGCTGGAGGGGGGGGGCAGGTATGGCAGTGCTCTTATTATTGTGCCAGGCAGAGTAACTGTAATAATCACAGTCCAGACTCCAGGACTTGTTATTGTATCCAAGCACACAGTCATCACCCACTCCTCTCCTGCTGATTCCTTTATATGTCACTGCTATATGAACCCCTCCTCCACTCCTCTCTGCCTCCCAGTAACAGCGCCCAGACAGACCCTCTCTACACAGCACCTGTTCACAGTTCTCAAATCTCTCTGGGTGATCAGGATACGGCTGCTCCTCTCTCCTCCTTGTCACCTTTCTGTCCTCCTCAGACAGAGAGAGTTCTCTGTGTGCTGTGTTTGGGTCCAGTGTGAGCTCACAGGCATCTGATGGGGGAGACCAAGACACAATATATTACTGATCATCATCATTGGGTGTGCTCAAGCCTTCGGCGAGAGCACAACCTTTGTTCTCTCACATATATATTATTATTATTATTTTTATTTCTTTTTGCCCCCCTAAAACTCAGTAAATACTTGGCCTACATAGACAACGTAGGTGTCAAAAGTTTCGTCTTGGTAGCGATTGAGTTGCTTCTATTGGAATTTACGTTCCGTTGCATGGTTTAAGCTTAAATTAAGTTTTTGTGGCGAAAAGTGAAGCTAACGGTGGCTAATTTGCTAGCCACAGTCACTGACGTTACTAACGTCACTGCGTCACTAACGTCACGAAAACACGCGTGACTACCTTTGCCAGAACATTCGTTTAGCATCTGTTAACTTGGGGGATAGCTAGGCTAACTATAGCTTTACTGCAAGGCAGCTGCAGAAACGCCACAAGAAAAGAGGCCAGGGTGATAACTATTTACTCATTTTACTTTGTGATATGACACACAATTGTGATGTGTAATGTACAATATAAGCTGATATTATTAAGGAAGTACATCTACTTTCGGAAACAGTAGTCTACTATTTCACTGAAGTATTAGCATCATGACATTAGCCTGTGTTTCCCGGGCAACACATACTACAGTGGTCTATGATGTAGCGTTATCTGTTTTCAATCGTTAAAATAAACATTCCTCACATATACATTTTCGTTGTAGGATTTATTCTGACATTAGAAACCGATTTGTTGGTGAAATTACCATTACCTGTGGTTTTAAACCAGTGTAGCTCACTGCAACGCTGTAGCTTACGCGAGACACACTACAAAAACATCTAGCTACAGTACACAGCTGTTTAGGAAGTCAAACGGCGACAGAAAATGTTCGGCACTCCCCTTACTTAAATCAAAAGTCTATCTAACTACTAACCTGAACTTCATTGCCACAGCCTAAACGTTGTCAATCTGTTCATGAAAATAATTAATTTCAGCCTAAACCGTACAACGGAACGTTAAATCCAATTCAACCAACGCAATCGCTACCAAGACGAACACAGCAGTAGCCTAGTACTGTACCGTAGTAGTACAATTTACCGGGGCAGCTTCTCAACACAGGGCTATATCGCATTTTGCGTTGTTACTGACAATGATCGCTACCAGTGAGCTTTTTATGAATGAGCAATTTTCCACTAAATAAATGTCAAGCTTATTTACGTTTTGGGGGGCATATTTTCAGTTAGCAGATGGTACCGTTTGAATTGCGATTCCATCTTCTACTGCCGGGTAACGTCGTAGAATAATCTTCAAAGGGGTTGTTTATTCATGAATGAATGCAATATGAGTAGGCTAAATGCCTGAAAATATCATGAGAAGAGAAAAACTTAAAATGACGTTTAAATCATAGAGATTATGTCAATTTTTACACCGGTCTGCAATAATGTCACGAAAACACGCGTGACTACCTTTGTCAGAACATTCGTTTGGCATCTGTTAACTTGGGGGATAGCTAGGCTAACTATAGCTTTACTGCAAGGCAGCTGCAGAAACGCCACAAACAAAGAGGCCAGGGTGATAAATATTTACTCATTTTACTTTGTGATATGACACACAATTGTGATGTGTAATGTACAATATAAGCTGATATTATTAAGGAAGTACATCTACTTTCGGAAACAGTAGTCTACTATTTCACTGACATATTAGCATCATGACATTAGCCTGTGTTGCCCGGGCAACACATACTACAGTGGTCTATGATGTATCTGTTTTCAATCGTTAAAATAAACATTCCTCACATATACATTTTCGTTGTAGGATTTATTCTGACATTAGTAAACGATTTGTTGGTGAAATTACCATTACCTGTGGTTTCAAACCAGTGTAGCTCACTGCAACGCTGTAGCCTACTGTACCCGAGACACTAGTGTGAGTAGCTAACAACAACTCCTCAGCTGTTTAAGTCAAACGGCAACAGAACATGTTCGGCACTCCCCTTACTCAAAAGTCTTTCAGTAGGGAAACTATCTGACTACTAACCTGAACTTCATTGCCACAGCCTAAACTTTGTCAATCTGTTCATGAAAATAATTAATTTCAGCCTAAACCGTACAACGGAACGTTTAATCGAATTCAACCAACGCAATCGCTATCAAGACGAACACAGCAGTAGTCTACTAGTAGTACTGTACTGTAGTAGTAGAATTTACCGGGCAGCTTCTCCACACAGGGCTATATCGCATTTTGAGTTGTTACTGACAATGATCGCTACCAGTGAGCTTTTTATGAATGAGCTATTTTCCACTAAATAAATGTCAAGCTTATTTACGTTTTTGGGGGCATATTTTCAGTTAGCAGATGGTACTGTTTGAATCGCGATTCTATCTTCTGCCGGTAAAGTCGTAGAATAATCTTCAAAGGGGGTTCTTTATTAATGAATGAATGCAATATGAGTAGGCTAAATGCCTGAAAATATCACGAGAAGGGACAACTTAAAAGGACGTTTAAGTCATAGAGATTAGGTCCATTTGTACACCGGTCTGCCAAATGTATTCGTTTTGATTCAGCCTGTCAGCTGCCTCTTGCAGGGGAAATGAGAAGACGTCATATTTCATTCTACACTTCACTCGTATTTTGAGTTGTAAATGAGCAGCAAAAAAAAGATGCTTTTAAATCTATGTAATCTTTATAAATAATAAGTAGGCCCGATGCATTTTTATATAAAATATACAGACCCCTGTGCAACCGACGCAAGCAAGCACACCCTACAATTTCCCCAGAAATTGTATCCTCTCTAGTTCACATTAGAATGTCTCCCTCTTCCTGCCCTCACCCTTTCTCTCTCTCTCTCTCTCTCTCTCTCTCTCTCTCTCTCTCTCTCTCTCTCTCTCTCTTTCTCTCTCTCTCTCTCTCTACCCATCCTCACTCCCCCTTTCATTCTCTCTCTCTCTCTCTCTACCCATCCTCACTCTCTCTCTCTCTCTCTTCACTCTCTCTCTCTCTCTACCCATCCTCACTCCCCCTTTCATTCTCTCTCTCTCTCTCTCTACCCATCCTCACTCTCTCTCTCTCTCTTCACTCTCTCTCTCTCTCTACCCATCCTCACTCTCTCTCTCTCTCTTCACTCTCTCTCTCTCTACCCTGCTCTCTGTCCCTCCCCCTCTCTCTCTCTTCCACTCTCCCTCTCTTCCTTTCATTCTCTCATTCTGTTCTCCCTCCCTCACATGCTAACTCTCTCCCTCCAAATCCCTCTTTCCATCATCCCTTATCTCCTTACCCCTGATATGCCCCCATCACTCCATCTTTCTAGGGAGGAGGGGAACAGGGGAGGAGAGGGAGAAGTGAAGAGAGGAGAGGGAGGAGGGGAAGAAGGGGAAGAGGGGAGGAGAGCAGAGGGAAGAGGGAGAAGAGGAAGAAGGGGAAGAGGGGAAGAGGGGAGGAAGGGAGGAGAGGAAGAAGGAGAAGAGGGGAGGAGGGGAAGAGGGGAGGAGGGGAAAAAGGGAGGAGAGGAAGAAGGGGAAGAGGGGAGGAGGGGAAGAAGGGAGGAGAGGAAGAAGGGGAAGAGGGGAGGAGAGGAAGAGGAGAGCAGAGCAGAGGGAAGAGGGGAAAAGGGGAGGAGAGGGAGGAGGGGAAGAGGAGAGGAGAGCAGAGGGAAGAGTGGAAGAGGGGAGGAGGGGAAGAGAGGAGAGGGAGAAGGGGAGGAGGGGAGCAGAGGAGAGGGGAAGAGGGGAGGAGAGGGAGGAGGGGAAGAGGAGGGCAGAGGAGGGGAGGAGGGAAGAGGGAGGAGGGGAAGAGGAGAGGGAGAGGGGAAGAGGGGAGGAGAGGAAGAGGGGAAGAGGGGAAGAGGGGAAGAGGAGAGCAGAGGGAAGAAGGGAAGAGGGGAGGAGAGGAGGGGAAGAGGGGAGGAGAGCAGAGGGAAGAAGGGAAGAGGGGAGGAGAGGAGGGGAAGAGGGGAGGAGAGCAGAGGGAAGAAGGGAAGAGGGGAGGAGGGAATAGGGGAGGAGAGGAGGGGAAGGGGGAGGGGAAGAGGGGAGGAGAGGGAGGAGGGGAAGAGGAGAGAAGAGGGAGGGGAAGAAGGGAAGAGGGAAGGGAGGAGAGGAAGAGGGGAAGAGGAAAGAAGAGGGAGGAGGGGAAGAAGGGAAGAGGGGAGGAAGGGAGGAGAGGAAGAGGGAGGAGGGGAAGAGGAGAGGAAGAGGAGAGGAAGAGGGAGGGGGGGAAGAGGGAGGAAGGGAAGAGGAGAGGAGGGGAAGAGAGGGAGGAGAGCAGAGGGAGGAGGGGAAGAGGGGAGGAGGGGAGAGGGAGATGGGGAAGAGGGGAGGAGAGAGAGGAGGGGAAGAGGAGAGCAGAGGGAGGGGAGGGGAACAGGGGAGGGGAAGAGGAGAGAGAGGGAGGAGGGGAAGAGGAGAGAGAGGGAGGAGGGGAAGAAGGGAAGAGGGGAGGAGGGGAAGAGGGAGGAGAGGAAGAGGGAGGAGGGGAAGAAGAGAGCAGAGGGAGGGGAGGGGAACAGGGGAGGGGAGGGAGGAGGGGAAGAGGAGAGAGAGGGAGGAGGGGAAGAGGAGAGAGAGGGAGGAGGGGAAGAGGGAGGAGAGGGAGGGGAACAGGGGAGGAGAGGGAAGAAGGGAAGGGGAGAGCAGAGGGAAGAGGGGAAGAGGGAAGGAGAGCAGAGGGAAGGAGAGGAAGAAGGGAGGAGAGGGAAGAAGGGAAGAGGGGAGGAGAGCAGAGGGAAGAGGGGAGGAGGGAAGGAGAGGAAGAAGGGAGGAGAGGGAAGAAGGGAAGAGGGGAGGAGAGCAGAGGGAAGAGGGGAGGAGGGGAAGAGGAGAGGAGAGCAGAGGAGGGGAAGAGGGGAGGAGAGTAGAGGGAAGAGGGGAAGAGGGGAGAAGAGGGAGGAGAAGAAGGGAAGAGGGGAGGAGCGGAAGAGGGAGGAGGGGAAGAGGAGAGGAGAGCAGAGGAGGGGAAGAGCGGAGGAGAGGAAGAGGGAGGAGGGGAAGAGGAGAGGAGAGGGAGGAGGGGAAGAAGGGAAGAGGGGAGGAGAGGAAGAGGGAGGAGGGGAAGAAGGGGGAAGGGGAAGAGGAGAGGAGAGGGAGAAGGGGAGGAGAGGAGAGGGAGAAGGGGAGGAGGGGAGGAAGAGGAGAGAAGAGGGAGGAGGGGAAGAGGGGAGGAGAGGAAGAAGGGAAGAGGGAGGAGGGGAAGAGGGGAGGAGAGGGAGGAGGGGGAGAAGGGAAGAGGGAAGGAGAGGAAGAGGGGAAGAGGAGAGGAGAGGAAGAGGAGAGAAGAGGGAGGAGGGGAAGAAGGGAAGAGGGGAGGAGGGGAAGAGGGGAGGAGAGGAAGAGGGAGGAGGGGAAGAGGGAGGAGGGGAAGAGGAGAGGAGAGGGAGAAGGGGAGGAGAGGGAGAAGGGGAGGAGAGGAGAGGGAGAAGGGGAGGAGAGGAAGAGGAGAGAAGAGGGAGGAGGGGAAGAGGGGAGGAGAGGAAGAGGGGAAGAGGGAGGAGGGGAAGAGGGGAGGAGAGGGAGGAGGGGGAGAAGGGAAGAGGGGAGGAGAGGAAGAGGGGAAGAGGAGAGGAGAGGAAGAGGAGAGAAGAGGGAGGAGGGGAAGAGGGGAGGAGAGGGAGGAGGGGAAGAAGGGAAGAGGGGAGGAGAGGAAGAGGGGAGGAGGGGAAGAGGAGAGGAGAGGGAGAAGGGGAAGAGGGGAGGAGAGCAGAGGGAAGAGGGGAAGAGGGGGATGAGGGGAAGAGGAGAGGAGGGAACGAGGGGAGGAAGAGGGAGGAGGGGAAGAGGAGAGGAGAGGAAGAGGGAGGAGGGGAAGAGGGGAGGAGAGCAGAGGAGGGGAAGAGGGGAGGAGAGGAAGAGGGGAGGAGAGGGAGGAGGGGAGAAGGAAGGGGACATAGCACACACAGACGTACACACAGTATTGATGTGGGTAATTGTGTTAAATTACTGCTTCTAAAAGTGTGTGTTTACAGTGTGTGTGTGTCCATTTTTGACAGTGTCCAAGTCACTAATGGTATTGTCCCTTGTATGACCTTGTGTACTAGAACCAAGTAGCAGTCAATACTCACATTTCCTAAGGCCAGGTTTGATCCAGCACTCTCCACCATGATCCACACTGCAGGGATAAGCAGAGGACTGATGAAAATACACTTCACCTGTTGATAAGTGACTTAGCAACTGACTTTCTAAGTAAACATGTTGTTTCTCTCTTATCATCAGAGGTGTATTCCAGAAAGCAGGTTTTACAAACTCTGAGCCGAACCCTGAACTCTGACTTGATGAACCCTGAGATGGGAAGCTCAGAGTTATCGCTTCTAGAACAGCTGATCTGAGTTAGTTCATTTCTAATTCACTGGAATTACATTTAGTCATTTAGCAGACGCTCTCATCCAGAGAATTAGAAATTCTCATGCGTGCAGGCGAGTATGAAGACATTTTCAGAAAGCAGAAAAACTACTTCAACAGCAAAAGAGGCAATTGTTCATTCAGTACATTTCAAAGCAGTATATTAATTTCACATTTAACCACGTCTTACTAGCTTTGCTGGTTATGGCAGATCCAGAGTGGCTCTGGGCAGATCCAATAGTTTTAAACTTCAACAGAGTACCCGCCTTCAAGGAAGTTAACGCTTGTCAAGGGAGCGAGCCCAGACTCTCTGTACAAATTAAATGTACGAGAGTCTGGTTAGGACCAGGCTAACGTCTTACTACAAGTGAAGAAGAAATGGAACAATCCTATGTGCGCAAAACAACTGGCACATTCTTCTCCTTTTTAATGACAAGATTACGAGAAGGAGGGTCCATCAACCTCCACAGCACAGATTAACAGTGAGATGTTCAGGAAATGCCAGGTTAGCTCTGCATGGAAAACTGTAGAATTTCATGTCATCCGTATGTGTTATATGGCTTCAACAACAATCAGGTTGATGAGGAAAGGACCCCCCATGTCTGACAGTAGCTTCAGGCTCAGCATGAGGGAGGGGAGAGGGAGAAACTCATGGTTTGTTACAGAAAAGCTGCCAGCAAGCAGGTGAGGTTCACAGTCAGTTACCGTGGCAACACACCCAGAGTTTTCAGTGTTTCCCATACATTAATTTATTTGTAACGGCCCGCCACAATTAGAGATTTACCACCACAAATTTATAAAACGGTGTTTTTGCTTTTACTGTTTAACATCACAAAAAAATATTTAATAGTAGAGCTGCACGCAGCATACTGATTCGCTCAGCCCCTTCTTGCCCCGCTCGTGTTCTCTCTCTCTCACTACAACAGACACGTCTGTGAATAATCCCCTCTCTCCGTGCACGCTCTGATTCAATGCACGGGTCAAACAGCTTTTTCCCTCGGAGACAACAGGACAATCAATCTGGAGTTTACGAACGGTTAGGCCCAATCCCAATGTCCACCCTCACAGACTCACAGACTTTGAGGCACATTGTCACTAAGTCTGTGAGGGCTTAGGGCTGTCCCACTGTCAAATTGTCAAGTTCGTGAGGGCTCTTTCGAACACATTTTATGCACCCGTAAGTCTGCATTTTTGCAGACTTGCCCACAATTCACAGCGTAGTGACGTGAATCACGAGGGTTACCGGGGGAAGCCTGGAAGAGAGAAAAAGATCCTGGCTAACCCTCCTCATAAGACAAGAAAGACGAAGAACAGTAAACAAACAAGCATGGAAGGAGCAACCAACCCTGACGTAAACAGAAATAGAAGTTAGAAATAACAGTTAACATCAGTAGTTTAAACACAAAGCTCACTGACGGTTAATATAGCCAGAGCTGGGTGTAGTAGGGCAGCACAATTAATAAAATTTTAATCACGATCACGATTTTGGCTTCCCACGATCAAATTCGCGTGATGGAGCGATATTTAAAATGCGGCATTCTTTTGGCAAAGCCAATCTAGCGCTCCGTAAACCATAGGTGCGTTCGACATCGGCTGCATGAAACGACCAGCGAGAGTTGCTGCTTGCAGTCGGGGAAGAGTTATAAACGGCTGCGCAAAGTCGGACATTCCTGCTTCCTGGTTTGCTGCGTTGACGTCAGTCATGGCCGATCAAGCGCTGTTTGTTTACTTCATCACTGACGAACTGCATGGTATAATTAGCCTACGTGACAAAAAAAGTTGTTTTGGTTAAAATCAACAAATAATCATGATAATTAATCGTGATCTCAATGTTGATCAAAATAATCGTGCTTATCATTTTGGCCATAATCGTGCAGCCCTAGTGTGTAGGTTGTCCTTTGATGATAAATTCCAAATATGCTTTCATCAGATTTGATCCAACAACATTACTATTTTACCTATAATTCCGCAAAGTGCTGAACCATTCCAATTTATAGCATTTTGAGCTCTTGTAGCCTCTTGCACTCAATCACTTACTAGGTGACGTCAAGTAAGTGTGTGAGGGTTCAGGGCTTAGGGTTTAGGGGGGACATTGGGATTGGGCCTTAGTATCATCATTCTCTGCACAAAGGTGTCCAAAACTGAGTAAATATAATAATATTTGTAGTTAAAAACATTCGGCAAATATAACAATATGAGTCCAACATAATGTTTATATTATATGAAGCTCAAAAACTATTTTGCGCTCAAATTGATTCCATTTTCTTTTCTTGTTGAAGTCCCTAGCTACATTCACTTCAAACCGACACTAGGACCTAGGTTTGAGCTGAGCTACATTTTACAACGTCTGGTTTTAGTGACCTCTCTTTCTGGAGCTAAAAACCCAGAGTTTCCCTCATCTCAGGGTTTAAAAACTCAGTTTTCACTAAACCCGCTTTCTGGAAATACAATTATGATTGTGGCTACAACCATATTGTAGATTGTAGAGTAAACATGCAGTTTTAATTGTAACATCAAGAAATGCAAGGCCTATTAACGTAATTAGATATATTCAGTGTTAAGCGACATTACATTAAGAGGTATATATAAAAAACAAACATCTCCTTACTTCAGTTTCTCCAGTCTGCAGTGTGGATCCTCCAGTCTAGCAGAGAGCAGCTTCAATCCTTTTTCTCCTGGATGATTGTAGCTCAGGTCCAGTTCCCTCAGGTGGAAGGGGTTGGACCTCAGAGCTGAGGCCAGAGAAGCACAGCCTTCCTCTGTGACCAGACAGCCTGACAGCCTGTAGAAAGAGGATCAATATTGTGACAGAATCCATCTGGGCCTCCAGAGTGAGTCAGCACAGAGGGGTTCATTTGGCAGGTACTGTCATAGCTGCACCTCCCCTCATTAGACAGAGTGACCCATGTAATCCAATATCAGAAAAGTTGAAGATCTAACTCTTTATCGTGTATAAGAATGATACTGTGTTCAGCATTCCATTTGTGTAGAGAGAGGCCAACCCCCCAGGTGAACTATAGGCAAGGTAAAGGCTTAGGTAAACAGAAAGATCCTTATCTTATCTGAGCATTTCATTTAGTTAGCCTAAGCAGGGCCACTTTAAGACATATGCACGCACACACGCACGCACGCGTGCAGGATCTATGCAAGGGAGCCAATGAAAGAAGAGCCATGTGACAGACAATTCTATATATTTGTACAACATGGTTTTTGTATTGGGAATGTTGGGATGATAATAGAGAATCGAGGATAAAGAACAAGCAAGTTTGCTTGTTCAATATTTCCACTATTTTAAACAGTTATCATATTCCAAAGGAAGAAATATTAGTGCATCTAAACCAGCCAAGATAAATTAGAGTAGGCTATAGGGAAAGGAATTGCACATTTGTGTGCCAGATAATATTTCCACAAAAATTCCCCCATTAAATACAATACATCATGACAGTTTGCATGATTTGAAATGGTCACTTATTATCACACTGGTATTTAATTATCACAGCAAACAATTACTGCACTGAACTGTAAGTAAAGCAAAAATAACAAAACCTGTAATTATCACTCGAACCATTCACGTCTTCTATGCTAAACCTAGCAGTCACGTGAACGTGAATGAGGTGAACGAATCCTTTCTGTTTCCTCTACTGAGCCAATGCAACAGTCCCTATGCGCTGCCACGAGAAGATGAACGAATCACTCACTGAGACGACTCGTTACTCCCCAGTCATTCTAAAGATTCGTTCAAAATGAAGGAATCGTTCACAAACGACACATCACGACTGGCCTCTTGGTTGATGTGAACATACCACTTTACAATTAATAGACGTACACAAAAATAAATAAAAATGGCCATTCCTCTGTATACGGAGGTAGTGACCAAATCAACTAATAAGTCTCCCTGTGTGAGTTCTTGTTTAAACTGTAGTTAAGCTGTAGTTCTCCTTTAGCTTTCCGGCAGAATAGACAGCATCTATCTTCCACTTTCCTAACTGTAGGAGCCATTTGTGTTTCTTATTGACATGTCATATTATTTTGGTTAGATAGAACTGTCAGAATATTTTGGACACTGGGTGGCAGTCATTGGAGGCACAGGGTTCTATATTTAGGGACACAGGTGACAGGAAGGGGCACAGGTAGAGGGAAGGGACACAGTTCTCACCAGACCAGAGAACAGACCACAGTGCACAGACCACCAATGACATTGGGAAACCTGGTATGTCAATCTACATTTTACAACTATGCATAATAAATAACAACTAAACGGCAAATAAGGACTGGAAAATCTGATACATTGTGTCAGCATAAGATCACTCCTAAACTACCTGTGTATAATGGCAACGATATAGACGTATTGGAAAACTAGAAACATTAAGCGAGAACTCGCCCTTTTATTGGAACTTGAGCTTCAAACTGAAAAAGGTGTTTTGTATTCCACAAAATCTGGCCGCTATCCCTAATCAAGGGACATTGTCGTCACCTGCGCTGGTCTGACAGATTGGAAACTCTGAAGTTCAACGCGCAGGGAGAGTGTGTATGGGCAGCATCAATCACGCTTTATTGAATGCTATAAAAGCCATATTGGGAAACGGATAATATAATGGTGTTGTTCGACTGAATGCTAAAATCTTACAACAATATCGTCTGTTTGAAAGTCGTGCAGTCGGCATACAAACGTTCCTGCATTACGCCAATGAGGTCTTATGCTTAATAAACAACTAAACGGCAAAGCCCTCTCCTGCTGCCTCTTCCTAGATATTTGTAACTACCTCCCGTTCCCCCTACCCTGCCTCAGTCACCTAAAATGTCATTTTACATATAAAACGGTGAAATATTAGCCTACCTGGCGAACTTGTTCCACTGAGTTGGATTCCAATTGAAGAATATCCCACCTCAGTCGCTCTTTATTAGCTACAAAATGTCCTGGTTTATACACCGCGAATATCCTGTGGTTATCCTGAGGTAAACTTCTTCAAAATTACAGTAAACAAACTCTGAAATACTTTTGTTCTGGACTGGAAAGTCATGTTTTGTTGACTTAAACTTTCAGATGTTAGCTACATTTTTCTTATCTTTGAATTTTCTGAGCAGATATACATCGCTGGTTCCGACGCCATTAGTTAACGTCGTTCTTTTTAGAAACACGGCTAACTGATCCAGAGATGGAGATCACATGACAGAACATGCAAACACGACATGCTATTGGACAATATTATCATAGTGAAATAACAGCAAGTTCTTCTGAAAAATGAAAGGGGAATTAAATGGAAGTGAAATTAACCAAATGTATGCAAAAAAAACTTAGCTACCCAATAAATGTATATATTTTAAAATAACAGAATGCTTATCAGTATTTATTTAATTCTGTTTGGTCATTAGATAACCATATTCTGATACAAAAGAGCAACATAACTGCCTGTTGGCTCTGCCTTCCGTCCTGAGAGAAGAGGAACTGCTATATTCGGATGCTGTTCGTGGATAACGGGGTTGGAACAAACGGTTAATCATCAACACCATCATGCCTGTCTTTCTGTATTTCAACATTTCAACATTTTATATATAAAATGTTGAAATACAGAAAGACATAGAAAGACATACAGACAGATATATATATATATATATATATTTTTTTTTTTAACTGCTCAAAAAAATTATGGAACACTTTTGAAAACACATCAGATCTCAATGTGAAAAAAAATTATGTTGGATATCTATACTGATATGGACAGTTTAATGTCTTAGGAACGAAAGGATGACACATCTTTTGATGGAAATACGTTTTCATACTTTAAGGGCTTAATTTTATAGTCACCCCAAAAATTTTAGTGAAAAAATTATGTGACAGGCTAGTTCATTTTGCCAAAATTAAATTTCTTCAACTCAAAATTCTTCTCAATATCTTGTGTGGCCCCCACGTGCTTGTATGCATGCTTGACAACGTCGCGGCATGCTCCTAATGAGACGACGGATGGTGTCTTGTGGGATGTCCTCCCAGATCTGTCGAAGGGCATCAGTGAGCTCCTGTAAAGTCTGAGGAGCAACCTGGCGGCGTCTGATGGACCGAAACATAATGTCCCAGAGGTGTTCTATCGGGTTTAGGTCAGGTGATCGTGAGAGACATTCAATTGTATCGATTCCTTCATCCTCCACGTACTGCCTGCACACTCTTGCCACATGAGGCCGGGAATTGTCATGCATCCGGAGGAACCCAGGACCTACTGCACCAGCGTAGGGTCTGACCATGGGTTCCAGGATTTCATCCCGATACCTAATGGCAGTCAGACTGCCGTTCTCTAGCCTGTAGAGGCCTGTGCGTCCCTCCATGGACATGCCTCCCCAGACCATCAGTGACCCACCACCAAACCGGTCATGCTGAATGATGTTGCAGGCAGTACAGTGTTCTCCTTGGCTTCTCCAGACCCTTTCACGTCTATCACAGGTGCTCAGGGTGAACCTGCTCTCATCTGTGAAAAGCACAGGGCGCCAGGGGCGGACATGCCAGTTCTGGTGTTCTATAGCAAATGCCAATCGAGCTCCACGGTGCTGGGCAGTGAGCACAGGGCACACTGTAGGACGTTGCGCCCTGAGGACACCCTCATGAAGTCTGTTTCTGATTGTTTGGGCAGAGACATTCACACCAGTGGCTTGCTGGAGGTCATTCTGTAGGGCTCGGGCAGTGCTCAACCTGTTCCTCCTTGCACAAAGCAGCAGATATCGGCCCTGCTGATGGGTCGAGGACCTTCTACGGCCCTGTCCAGCTCTCCTAGAGTAACTGCCTGTCTCCTGGAATGTCCTCCATGTACTGGAGATTGTGCTGGGAGACACATCAAATCTCCTTGCAACGGCACGGAGTTGGACAATATGTGCAACTTCTCTAGGGTTAAGAAATCGCCTCATGCTCCCACTCAAAGAGATCAAGAGGGAAAAACTTGAAATGGCCTCCACATGCAAAACCAGTCCTGTTTTGGGGTTGGCTCATTGTTGCCCCTCTAGTGTACCTGTTGTTAATTACATCAACACCAATGCAGCGGAAAGTACCCCTCTGCTACTTAACTGACCAGATCATTATCGAGAAGTTAATTCATGCCATACCCTGATAAAAAACTGTTCCTTTAATTATTTTGAGCAGTGTAGTTTAAAGTTGTTACATTATTGTCTGCATTCTGTTCTGTTTTTGCTTTAATGCTATGTTACATGTAGCAAAACCAACCTCAAGGAATATAATGGCCAATATTATCTTTAGTGATCTGTGCAAATGACCAATACAAGTGTGTTCAACTTCCTAAAGAGCAGCGTTGCACCTGACACTTAAGGCCGAAATATACTTTCCGCTATGTACGTGTCCACATGCTGAATGGCTGCAGCACGTATCCTGCGTCCGTTTGGTGCGTACTTTGTGCACGTCTCCCTGGCCCTTAAATGTACGCATACGCAAGGTGCAATACCGACAGAAATCGTGGGCCAGTATGCTATCCCTGCATCTCCGATGGAATGCTACCATCAACCTACCCAGACGCTCCCATGTCACCCCGCTCTTCATCTCCCTCCACTGGCTACCCATCACGGCCCGCATCAGATTCAAAACCCTGGTACTGACCTTCAGAGCGGTGAACGGGACTGCGCCTGCCTACATCCAGTCTCTCCTCCAGCCTTACACCCCTACCCGCCATCTACGGTCTTCTTCTGACAACCGTCTGGTGGCCCCACCTCTCAAGAGCACCCGCTCCCAACCCAAGCTCTTCTCCTGTCTGGCCTCCCAATGGGGGAATCACCTCCTCACCTCCATCAGAGACACTGACTGTCTCCCCACCTTCAAGAAAAGGCTAAAGACGCACTTTTTCCGGGAGTACACCAGCACTTAAAGATTTGTTGGATCAGAAGTTGGCTTATTTCCTCCAGGAACACAATGACAATTATTGAGGGACTTGTTGGTCACTCCTGTTGGTTAGTTGTAACTGATTTAACTATTTGTACTCGCTGTGAATTATATTATTGTTGCTTGCTTTCCACCAGATACACTCTAGCACTTTAGAGGATCATGTTGATTAATTGTACATGCTCTTATGTTTCTTCCCTTTGGCACTTATTTGCTTTTTCACAATGTATGCTTCATGTTTTGGCTACCCGCAATGTTTGGGGCTATCTCGTTGTTTATGATCATTGACCTATGCACTTTTTGTAAAGCTGTCTCTTGGAAGTCCCTTTGGATAAAAGTGTCTGCTGAAAGAATACATGTAAATGGACCATCCTCTGAAGTAAAAATAGCCAGTTACAGAGTAGTATTATACACCAAGCACACTTCTTGCTATTCCTAATCCGAAACCCTTCATGCAGTGGAAGAGGCGCCAACCATAGGGACTGACGTGGAAATTGACACCATACTGTTGAAACGATGACGATGAGTATGATTATGGATTTATTTGATTGAAAATGAAATAAATTTTCTACTTTTAGTATTATTTTATATTACTGGGAACCATATGTTAAGCTGTTGACTTATTATAGTTGAGCTTAGTATTATTACCACTAAACGATAGAAGATATTGAGCCTGAGTGTGAGATCTGGGTGACAGAGGCTGAGGAGTGAGGGAGAAGGCCACCTGGAGGCAGGCAGAGGCCTGAGCTAGAAGTCAAGATCCGCTGTTTTTGACCCCACACCTGGAATCTTATCTGTGGCCGCCTGCACAAGGTCAGCACTAGCCCTAAGTAGGGAGGATTTACAACGAGCCTGATTGTGTAAGCAGCGTGAGCAGCCTCATCGTAAGTGTGGCTTACAGAACCTGTTTTAAGAGAAAAACGTATTAGTGTCACCCAGCAGCAAAATGTACATCTCCAAATGTAAGCAAGGTCAAAGGCATCAAAGCTAAGGTGCGAGTGAAATCTGAAACCCCCAGAACAGGTGTTATGCGTAAGATCGAAGACCATCTGTAACTATCAATAGTAAAATAACACATGAAAATAGGTGAGCAGTATGTAATTGCATGCCTGGGGGGTAAAGATCAGTTGGGTTCCGGAACCTGCTCACATTTATTGGGATTTTTGTCATCTTGAAGACCAATAAAGCCATTGCATCAAACTTTGCCAAGTTCCAGTGCCGTTTTTTGAACTTTGAAGATTGATTGAAGACTTTGAACATTTTCAAACAACAGCACAAAAGCTGCCAGATGCATAACTCCCTGTCCAGGTAAATGTACAATAATATGAGGAATATTATATCTTAACCCTTGTGTTGGAGCCATTATACAACTTTGTTTTGTTTTATTTATATACCACATTGGTGATGCTAATAAATGGGCAGTTTTATGTTTGAGCACTGGGTGGAGCATTGTCTTTGGGAAGGCATATAGGTAATTAACAGCCAGGGATACACAGGTGTGTGGCTAGGTGGAAAAGCATACAGCTTTTCACCGTGTCAGGTTTGTGTGTCATTGTTTGATTTGTGTGCAAAAGAAAATGAATGGAACTAATCCAGAAATGAAATGAAATGGACTGTATTGCTGGTGCTACCGTGAGCAGGCCTTCAGCACAGAAATGCAGACATATTGTGGACATTGATTATTGGCACGCAGAACACACGTCCAAGCAAGTGCTTCCCTGGTCCCACCTCATTGGCCTAATGTAGGAGTTGGTAAAAGACTCTACACCTTGTGTTGTCATAAGGGTCAAACATGACTGCTATTATATTTAACAGCAGAGAAAACCCCCAAATAGTTTTTTTTTTTACCCAACTTCAAATGTCTTACTTTTCCTAGTGACCCCAACATTCGTAAAATGTAAAAACGAATTAACATAACAACCACAAAGACACACATATCCACAATGGGATCAAGATCACCTAAACCGAGACCAAGGTGTATCGAGACCGAGATAAGACCAAGACTTTGAGGGGTCGAGACCGGGTCAAGACTAAGACCAAGACTGGGGGATACCGAGTCAAGTCCAAGACCAAGGCAGGGCGATACCGGGTCAAGACCTGGGGCCTCATGTATAAAGGATTGCGCAGCTCTCATACCAGAAGATGGCGTACGGCCAAAACTCAAAAAGTACTTACGCACAGAAATATTCACATGTATAAAACCGTGTCGTACGCCAGGTCCTGCGCACCTTTCCTTTATAAATCACAATCGACGTGAGATTGACCGCACATGAACGAGCCACTGACCCCGCCTTGCCTCCTCCCATAAATGAATATGCAGATGGACTATAAATGCGCTCCTGATGTCATGTCTGAATTAGCGTACTTCTTCGAATAAACGCCGCACCAAAAATTGGGTGCGGCGTTTATTGGGATATTATGTGTGCTACTGATTTAGATGACAGAGTTATATAAAGGTGCTGCAGATGATATTCCCTCAGGTTCCCTCTTTGATGAAGCCATGAGTGAAACTCTGTTGTCTAAATCAACCATACAAATACATTATGTGATTATAACTTTACTAATGTCTCATGTAGAACATAAATACAGACCTCAGTGTGTCCAGCTTGCAGAGTGGATTCCCCACCCTACCACTACTTTCTTCTAGAGGTAGAAATAAAGAAAATCAGTCTGATAATTTCCTATGGGTGTTGTGGTGAGTTACTGTTGCAAGCTGAAACCAACAGGGGGGACAAGGTGTTCTCATATAGAGCTTCTCTCCTCTGGAACAGACTTCATGTTTCAATCAGGGAGGCTGGCACTGTCTAGGTGTTTATTAGGGTTACATCAAGAGCACTGAGTTGGAACTCTGATTATCTGTGTTCATTATCCATTTGCAAATTTTATTTCCATCTCTACTCTTGATGCATGATTATGCTTTGCTTGTGGTCTGCACCTCTGTTAGTCACCAACCACCTCTGGAGAAGTGGAACTCTCACTGAATTGCTCCTCCCAGGCTTTCTTAAATGTTTTAACTGAGTTTTCCTGAGTTTTTCCTTGTCTTCCTTGAGGGATTAGGTTGGTTTAGGTGCAGTTCTATGGGCCTTCTGTGACATTGCTTGTAGAAAGGGCTATACAAATAACATTTGATTTGATGACATCAACACAATGACATGGTAGTCAGTAACCAATGTGAAATATTAACCTGTCTGAGAAGCTGATGTCACTGGGCTGGATTGTACCTGTGGAATATTCTATCTCTTGTCGTATACTGAGACATCATGTGGTCATCCTGAGGTATTTCTATTATGATTATAAGAAGAATTATAAACACTACTACCCTCTGGAGGTAGAAATAAATAATATCAGTCTGTCATTTTCCTCTCAAACACCAAGAAGGTTTGATCAGTCAGAGGACTGTCTGTCCAGGTTGGCTGACTTTACTTTTATCTCAAATGGAATCGTACCAAACTATAGTGTCAGAAATTGTACATGCAGTGCACCTTTTTCTTTTCTTTTTAAAAAAGTGGAGAAGGACCATTTTGAGGGAGGAACAGAAGGGTAACATTTGCAGTGGCCTCTTCAATTTTACCCTTCTGTTCCTCACAAAATCGTCATGTAGTACAATACACCAAGAAAGTATTACATATTACATCCAATAGCAGGTCTGTCAGTATACCACGCAGCACACGTTCCTGGCTATTTCTGACACAACCCTTGATGCAGGGATAGTGGTGTCTGTTAACAAGTGTGCTCTCAACTTGTATTATGTTTCTGTTTTGTTTCGTTTATTGATTGAATACTGACACCTGTGATTGTTAACGTGGGTGTGTACCTGTAATGTCATTGGAGTGTTAATGAATAAATCTCATTGAGTGAGCGCAGCTGGTGCTGTGTGTTCGAAGTCAGCCACGTCGTTGTGTTTACTCTGTGAACAGTGTCAAGCACAGGGACAACAGTACACTAGCAGACAGATACAAAACACAATGCCATGTCAATCTACAATAATATAATGAAGTAGTATGTCTTAAAGAGATTCCTGTCCCACCCTGATCTGTTTCACCCATCTCATGTCTCCACCCCCTCCAGGTGTCTCCCATCTTCCTACCCTCATTTATACCTGTGATTTCTGTTTGGGGTCAGTTCTTGTTTGTCAAACCTACAGTACCAGCATGTTTTTCTCTACCTCCTTTAGTCTTTTCTGCCTCTTAGTTCCCCTGGTCCTTACATCCTGCCTGCCCTGACTTCGAGTCTGCCTGCTGCCCTGTACCTGAATGACTCTGCCTTGTGGATGACAAACCTAGCCTGCTCTGAATATTCTTTGTCCGGCCCTCTTGTACCTTTAATAGACCCCAAACTCACAACCAGTGTGTGGTGTGATTATAACTGTGGTTGTGTCATGTTGAACAGGTATGCAGACCTGAACCACAAATACTTTACAATAACGTCCAAAAGAAAACACACCTTGTGTAATTATGCAAAGAGACGCTCACTGATGAGGCTGGGACTAGGCCTACATAAAACCGGCATTTAAAATGTTGTTTAAGTTGCTTGGCAGATTTTGTTTGTGATAACGAGCCAGGCCACCTAAAGCTATGTAGCTAATGATGAATATAAAGTTATGTTACCTGAACGTTAACTCATGTCAGCTGCATATCTCTCCCGACTTAATGAAGCTAAGTTAAACACTGCGGTACCGCGCTCCTTCACTTGGGTGAGAGACAGATGTGAAAGCAGAGTACTAATCCGCCTCTAAGAAAAGAAAAAAACTAATGCATTAAATATAATGCATTGCCTGGCCATAAGCACACTGCACTACTTTGAGAGTGCTAATGTTTAGTTGTAATACACAGTTACAGATCAAATCTAACTTTTTACCGAGTCAAACCCTACTGCTTGTGTGTTTTGAATGGTCTGGTCTTGACCCGGTATCGCCCTGCCTTGGTCTTGGACGTGACTCGGTATCCCCCAGTCTTGGTCTTAGTCTTGACCCGGTCTCGACCCCTCAAAGTCTTGGTCTTATCTCGGTCTCGATACACCTTGGTCTCGGTTTAGGTGATCTTGATTACAACACTGTCCCCTGGTTGTGTCATGTTGAACATGAATACAGACCTCAGTGTTTCCAGCTTGCAGAGTGGATTCCCCAGTCCAGCAGAGAGCAGCTTCATGCCTGAATCCCCCAGGTTGTTGTTACTCAAGTCCAGCTCTGTCAGATCTGAGGAGGGGAGAGCTGAGGCCAGCGCTTCACAGCACCGTTCTGAGAGGTTACAGTCATTCAGCCTGATAACATAAGGAGAACATGAGACATCATCAGTCACGTTTTGTACAATAGGAACATACGATAATCAAACACTATCACAATATGTGCTGTTGTAATATTATCTAAAAAAAGCTAATGCCTTATACATACAGAGCAGCCTTGGAGTCTTTGACCACTGGCAGCAGTCTCAGAAGACCTTCCTCTGATCTGGAGTATTTCTTCAGGTCAAACACGTCCATCTTCTCTTCTGAAGTCAGCAACACAAAGACCAGAGCTGACCACTGTGTAGATGAGAGTTTCTTCTCTCTGGAGAGACTTCCTGAGCTCAGGTAGAGTTGGATCTCCTCCATCAGAGAATGGTCGTTCAGTTCATTCAGACAGTGGAACAGATTCATGCATCTCTCTGGAGAGGGATCCTCTCTGATCTTCTCCTTGATGTACTTGACTGTTTCCTCATGGCTCTCTGTCTTGTTACTTTTCTGAGTGAGTAGGCCTCGCAAGTCAGTCTGGTTGGACTCCATTGAGAGGCCCAGGAGGAAGCGGAGGAAAAGGTCCAGTTGTCCATTCTTACTCTGCAAGGCCTTGTCCACAGCACTCTTGTAGAATCCGACTTCTGGTTTCTGTCTGAAAAGAGCCAACAGTTTGTTGTAACTGGAAGCTGATGGAGTCTCAGACATCAGATTCTCATCGTTGTTGATGAATGAGAGAAACACAAACACAGCAGCCAGAAACTCCTGAAAGCTCAGATGGACAAAGCAGAACACCTTCTCCTGGAAGACTTTACCATCCTGTCTGAAGATCTGTGTGAACACTCCTGAGTGCACTGAGGCATCACGGACATCAATTCCACACTCTGTCAGGTCTTTCTCATAGAAAATCAGGTTGCCTTTCTCCAGCTGGTGGAAGGCCAGTTTTCCCAGTGACAGAATACTCTGAATGCTGTCTTCATCCCAGTGTGGATCGGTCTCAGTTTTCCCAGCATACTTCACCTTCTTCTGTTTGGTCTGTAACACCAGGAAGGTTGTGTACATCTCAGTCAGGGTCTTGGGCATCTTCTCTTTCTTCTCTGTTCTCAGCATGTGTTCAAGGACTGTAACAGTAATCCAAGAGAAGACTGGTATGTGGCACATGATGTAGAGGATCCTTGATGTCTTGATGTGGGAGATGATTCTCCTGGCCAGGATCTCATCACTGCATCTCTTCATGATGTACTCATCCTTCTGTGGGTCATTGAACCCTCGTACCTCTGTCACCAGGTCAACACACTCAGAAGGGATCTGATTGGCTGCTGCAGGTCGAGTGGTGATCCAGATGAGAGCAGAGGGAAGAAGCTTTCCTCTGATCAGGTTGGTCAGCAGCACATCCACTGAGGTGGACTTTGTGACATCACACCAGCTCTTGTTCTTTTTGAAGGCTAAGGGCAGTCGACACTCATCCAGACCGTCAAAGACAAACAGAACGTTGTACTTGTCGTAGTTGGAGATTCCTGATTCTCTGGTTTCCGAGAAGAAGTGATGGACAAGTTCCTTCAGACTGAACTCTTCTCCATCCAACAAATTCAGCTCTCGAAACGGAAGAGGAAAGATGAACTGGATTTCCTGATTGGCTAGTCCCTCAGCCCAGTCTGTGATGAACTTCTGCACAGAGACAGTTTTTCCGATGCCAGCAACTCCTTTTGTCAGAACAATTCTGATAGGTGTGTCTCGTCCAGCTGAGGGTTTAAAGATGTTGTTGCATGTGATGGCTGTTTCTGTTCTTGCTGATTTCCTGGATGCTGTCTCAATCTGTCTCACCTCATGTTCTTTATTGATCTCTCCACTCTCACCCTCTGTGACGTAGAGATCTGTGTAGATCTTATTGAGAAGAGTTGGGTTTCCTTGTCTAGCCATGCCCTCGAACACAGTTTCAAACTTCTTCCTTAGTTCAGATTTGAGTTTCTGTCGACAAATCTCAGCACGCTCATCTAAACAAAAAACAACACATGTTAAGTGCGTGTTTTTGTTAAATGTAGTTTTGATTATTCACAGATTATGAACTGACAATGTGTCCTTGACATTCAATTCAAAACATATTTCAAATCTATGACCATTTATCAGGTGCACAATAATGAAACAGCTTAGGATACTCACACATGGTACAAGGTCATAGGAAGATCTACACAACATTGGGCTACTCTGAGTCTCATAACTTTCTTTGTATATCTAACCTTCATCATAAACCATCAATCGGTCTACTCAGACTAAATATGGAGTCTCTTACTTTTCTCCAGAGTGTCAGCCAGCTCCTTCTGGTTCATGTTCCTCAGGACGTGCAGTGTGATCTTCAGAGCTCCCTCTCTGGCACTGCTCTCCTGCTTCTCATATTCAGAGTCCACCACTTCCTGGTCCTCCCTCTGACTCTCTAAGCCTTCTGGGAAATCTGAACTCAGAATCCTCTTCATCCTCGTCAGCTCTTTCTTCACAAACCTGATGACAGTCTCCTCAAGCACCTGAAACAGAGAGGGAAGATATTAGACAAACCAGGAACTGTAGTCCCAGTAGAACAATATGATTAAAATGATTCTGTCTTGTTTGTACTTTAGATTAACACAAAACTCACTGTGAATATGGAGGACAAGTCCTCATGGTGACTCTGGTCTGACTCAGACTTCTCCTGTTGATCTCTGAGGACAAGAGATTACATTACTTAACCACATGAACCACATGTATAAGGGCTGATAATCTACTAAGGAGTATTATCATACATAAGCATGAGTGGTAAACTTAACAGTATCCACTCATGCATACACACAGACACACTGTATAAGAGTGATACCATCACTACCAAGTAAACCATCTTCCATACCACTACAAGGCACTATTCCTTTAATACATTCATCAAAGATAGGAGCACTGTCACCCCCAGGTAAACAAGTGTGTTGTGTTTCAACCAGACACTGAAGAATGACATCAGGGTCCACCTCACACAGGGCTGCATGTTTGCTAGCAGCCTGCTTTAGACACTGCAGCACTCCTCCACCCAGGAGTTGAAGACCTTCTGGTCTCAACCACTCTAAGAGGGCTGAGCCCCGCCTGTTCTGTGCTCATACCAGGCCTGGTACCTGCAGGGCTGGACACTGACTCTCATGCTGTCTGTGTGTGTGTGTGTCTGTGTGTATGTGTGTATGTGTATGTGAGTGTGTGTGTGTAGGTAGGTTATTGTTGTCAAATGTTCACTAGAGCTACACTGATCTTTCTTATTTGAATGTAAAGCTATTATAACAAAATTACATGTTTACAGTAAATGTCAAGTCTTTTAAGGTGGAGAAGTAACTCACAGACTTATCCTGGAGTTCGCTCTAGTCTCTACTGAATTAGAGAGAGCAGCTTTGAATCATTTGTCTGCACCGACATGGAATGACCTAAGGGTAGTATGGTATGGCTTGCATAACTGCATTAGTTTCAGGGTAGTTTGTTGTGGTTGTGTTGTGGTTGTGTCTCTGTGTTATATCAGGTAAAGTTCAACATTAAAGCAGCACAGTGGACTGGTAGGTTGTGGTCCTGTATCTCACTGATCAAACACAACAAGGAGGTCAAAGGTGTTGATGTGTCTGATGGTGGTCTAGTGGTTAAACCATAGATACATAAAGAGAAGACCAACACCACATGTTAATGACATAATATTAATTATACCATGGTCTGGGTGAATACTTGATTCTGATTGGCTGCAGGGGTGTCCATTATCCGGTGATATACGGACACCTACTTACGTAGTTGCAGCAAAGCTGTCTGTTCACCGTTCTAAATTACTGCGCTGGCTACATAGTATATGAGCCTGTACAAAGTGAATGAAATAAGTAACCATAACAACAGGGACGCAGTCACAGCCTCCATTTACAATTATATTCTATATATGTGATGTGATGAGGGATACTTTAGTATCTACAGTCAGCATCTCTAACCCTGTGTTTTAGTAGGGATGTGATGAGGGATACTTTAGTATCTACAGTCAGCATCTCTAACCCTGTGTTTTAGTAGGGATGTGATGAGGGATACTTTAGTATCTACAGTCAGCAGCTCTAACCCTGTGTTTTAGTAGGGATGTGATGAGGGATACTTTAGTATCTACAGTCAGCATCTCTAACCCTGTGTTTTAGTAGGGATGTGATTAGGGATACTTTAGTATCTACAGTCAGCATCTCTAACCCTGTGTTTTAGTAGGGATGTGATGAGGGATACTTTAGTATCTACAGTCAGCATCTCTAACCCTGTGTTTTAGTAGGGATGTGATGAGGGATACTTTAGTATCTACAGTCAGCAGCTCTAACCTCGTGTGTTAGTAGAGATGTGATGAGGGATACTTTAGTATCTACAGTCAGCATCTCTAACCCTGTGTTTTAGTAGGGATGTGATGAGGGATACTTTAGTATCTACAGTCAGCAGCTCTAACCCTGTGTTTTAGTAGGGATGTGATGAGGGATACTTTAGTATCTACAGTCAGCATCTCTAACCCTGTGTTTTAGTAGGGATGTGATTAGGGATACTTTAGTATCTACAGTCAGCATCTCTAACCCTGTGTTTTAGTAGGGATGTGATGAGGGATACTTTAGTATCTACAGTCAGCATCTCTAACCCTGTGTTTTAGTAGGGATGTGATGAGGGATACTTTAGTATCTACAGTCAGCAGCTCTAACCCTGTGTTTTAGTAGGGATGTGATGAGGGATACTTTAATATCTACAGTCAGCAGCTCTAACCCTGTGTTTTAGTAGGGATGTGATGAGGGATACTTTAGTATCTACAGTCAGCAGCTCTAACCCTGTGTTTTAGTAGGGATGTGATGAGGGATACTTTAGTATCTACAGTCAGCAGCTCTAACCCTGTGTTTTAGTAGGGATGTGATGAGGGATACTTTAGTATCTACAGTCAGCAGCTCTAACCCTGTTTTAGTTTAACCAGCAGAGGTCAGTACATACCCTTCCTCATTAGAAGGCCCTCCTCCATCACTGAACATGATAGGTCGATCCATAGACCTGTCACTCTTCATGGACACACAGCTGGGTGCAGGTGAGGCTGGTCTCTGCTGTCTCATCCTGTCAACAAACACAACAAAGTGTCTTACAAACATAAATCACTAAAGTAGACACCACAGATATATCATACTGTCCAACATGTGTTGCTGTAGTCATTCATCAGTAGGGTCAGATCCAGGCTTTAATGTTGCTGTTCAACATGAATGAGAGTCAGAAAGGCAGGTTTCCAGACCTGTTGTTACTCTGTATCTCTCACTGTGAACCTTTACCACATGGTCTGTATGTCAGCCAGGCTGGCAGTCAGCATCTCTAACCCTGTGTTTTAGTAGGGATGTGATGAGGGATACTTTAGTATCTACAGTCAGCAGCTCTAACCCTGTGTTTTAGTAGGGATGTGATGAGGGATACTTTAGTATCTACAGTCAGCATCTCTAACCCTGTGTTTTAGTAGGGATGTGATGAGGGATACTTTAGTATCTACAGTCAGCATCTCTAACCCTGTGTTTTAGTAGGGATGTGATGAGGGATACTTTAGTATCTACAGTCAGCAGCTCTAACCCTGTGTTTTAGTAGGGATGTGATGAGGGATACTTTAGTATCTACAGTCAGCAGCTCTAACCCTGTGTTTTAGTAGGGATGTGATGAGGGATACTTTAGTATCTACAGTCAGCATCTCTAACCCTGTGTTTTAGTAGGGATGTGATTAGGGATACTTTAGTATCTACAGTCAGCATCTCTAACCCTGTGTTTTAGTAGGGATGTGATGAGGGATACTTTAGTATCTACAGTCAGCATCTCTAACCCTGTGTTTTAGTAGGGATGTGATGAGGGATACTTTAGTATCTACAGTCAGCAGCTCTAACCTCGTGTGTTAGTAGAGATGTAATGAGGGATACTTTAGTATCTACAGTCAGCATCTCTAACCCTGTGTTTTAGTAGGGATGTGATGAGGGATACTTTAATATCTACAGTCAGCAGCTCTAACCCTGTGTTTTAGTAGGGATGTGATGAGGGATACTTTAGTATCTACAGTCAGCAGCTCTAACCTCGTGTTTTAGTAGAGATGTGATGAGGGATACTTTAGTATCTCCAGTCAGCAGCTCTAACCCTGTGTTTTAGTAGGGATGTGATGAGGGATACTTTAGTATCTACAGTCAGCAGCTCTAACCCTGTGTTTTAGTAGGGATGTGATGAGGGATACTTTAGTATCTACAGTCAGCAGCTCTAACCCTGTGTTTTAGTAGGGATGTGATGAGGGATACTTTAGTATCTACAGTCAGCAGCTCTAACCCTGTTTTAGTTTAACCAGCAGAGGTCAGTACATACCCTTCCTCATTAGAAGGCCCTCCTCCATCACTGAACATGATAGGTCGATCCATAGACCTGTCACTCTTCATGGACACACAGCTGGGTGCAGGTGAGGCTGGTCTCTGCTGTCTCATCCTGTCAACAAACACAACAAAGTGTCTTACAAACATAAATCACTAAAGTAGACACCACAGATATATCATACTGTCCAACATGTGTTGCTGTAGTCATTCATCAGTAGGGTCAGATCCAGGCTTTAATGTTGCTGTTCAACATGAATGAGAGTCAGAAAGGCAGGTTTCCAGACCTGTTGTTACTCTGTATCTCTCACTGTGAACCTTTACCACATGGTCTGTATGTCAGCCAGGCTGGCAGTCAGCATCTCTAACCCTGTGTTTTAGTAGGGATGTGATGAGGGATACTTTAGTATCTACAGTCAGCATCTCTAACCCTGTGTTTTAGTAGGGATGTGATGAGGGATACTTTAGTATCTACAGTCAGCATCTCTAACCCTGTGTTTTAGTAGGGATGTGATGAGGGATACTTTAGTATCTACAGTCAGCATCTCTAACCCTGTGTTTTAGTAGGGATGTGATGAGGGATACTTTAGTATCTACAGTCAGCATCTCTAACCCTGTTTTAGTTTAACCAGCAGAGGTCAGTACATACCCTTCCTCATTAGAAGGTCCTCCTCCATCACTGAACATGATAGGTCGATGCATAGACCTGTCACTCTTCATGGACACACAGCTGGGTGCAGGTGAGGCTGGTCTCTGCTGTCTCATCCTGTCAACAAACACAACAAAGTGTCTTACAAACATAAATGACTAAAGTAGACACCACAGATATATCATACTGTCCAACATGTGTTGCTGTAGTCATTCATCAGTAGGGTCAGATCCAGGCTTAAATGTTGCTGTTCAACTTGAATGAGAGTCAGAAAGGCTGGTTTCCAGACCTGTTGTTACTCTGTATCTCTCACTGTGAACCTTTACCACATGGTCTGTATGTCAGCCAGGCTGGCAGTCAGCATCTCTAACCCTGTGTTTTAGTAGGGATGTGATGAGGGATACTTTAGTATCTACAGTCAGCATCTCTAACCCTGTGTTTTAGTAGGGATGTGATGAGGGATACTTTAGTATCTACAGTCAGCATCTCTAACCCTGTGTTTTAGTAGGGATGTGATGAGGGATACTTTAGTATCTACAGTCAGCATCTCTAACCCTGTGTTTTAGTAGGGATGTGATGAGGGATACTTTAGTATCTACAGTCAGCATCTCTAACCCTGTTTTAGTTTAACCAGCAGAGGTCAGTACATACCCTTCCTCATTAGAAGGTCCTCCTCCATCACTGAACATGATAGGTCGATGCATAGACCTGTCACTCTTCATGGACACACAGCTGGGTGCAGGTGAGGCTGGTCTCTGCTGTCTCATCCTGTCAACAAACACAACAAAGTGTCTTACAAACATAAATGACTAAAGTAGACACCACAGATATATCATACTGTCCAACATGTGTTGCTGTAGTCATTCATCAGTAGGGTCAGATCCAGGCTTAAATGTTGCTGTTCAACTTGAATGAGAGTCAGAAAGGCTGGTTTCCAGACCTGTTGTTACTCTGTATCTCTCACTGTGAACCTTTACCACATGGTCTGTATGTCAGCCAGGCTGGCAGTCAGCATCTCTAACCCTGTGTTTTAGTAGGGATGTGATGAGGGATACTTTAGTATCTACAGTCAGCATCTCTAACCCTGTGTTTTAGTAGGGATGTGATGAGGGATACTTTAGTATCTACAGTCAGCATCTCTAACCCTGTGTTTTAGTAGGGATGTGATGAGGGATACTTTAGTATCTACAGTCAGCATCTCTAACCCTGTGTTTTAGTAGGGATGTGATGAGGGATACTTTAGTATCTACAGTCAGCAGCTCTAACCCTGTGTTTTAGTAGGGATGTGATGAGGGATACTTTAATATCTACAGTCAGCAGCTCTAACCCTGTGTTTTAGTAGGGATGTGATGAGGGATACTTTTGTATCTACAGTCAGCAGCTCTAACCTCGTGTTTTAGTAGAGATGTGATGAGGGATACTTTAGTATCTCCAGTCAGCAGCTCTAACCCTGTGTTTTAGTAGGGATGTGATGAGGGTGTGGAAGAAATTGGGATTTCCTGTGTGCCTACATTAATCAGTAATCAATAGAACTAGTCATTGGATACTAGTTAGTACGTTTATCATGTAAGCTTGCTATTAATAACAGTATATTGTGTCTGTGTGTCAGGTTAATAGATGTTCGGGGTCAGGAGAAAGTACTGGCTAAACGGTCCTTGTCATGACTACAAGGAGAGCTCCAACTATGAACTCTCTGGTGTGAGAGTTGTCATGTGTTGGGAGCAGTGAATATGTTTCTCTGAGACTGTTGTAACGTCATTCCTGCCTATTTAGTAGGGATGTGATGAGGGATACAGTCAGCAGCTCTAACCCTGTGTTTTAGTAGGGATGTGATGAGGGATACTTTAGTATCTACAGTCAGCAGCTCTAACCCTGTGTTTTAGTAGGGATGTGATGAGGGATACTTTAGTATCTACAGTCAGCATCTCTAACCCTGTGTTTTAGTAGGGATGTGATGAGGGATACTTTAGTATCTACAGTCAGCATCTCTAACCCTGTGTTTTAGTAGGGATGTGATGAGGGATACTTTAGTATCTACAGTCAGCATCTCTAACCCTGTGTTTTAGTAGGGATGTGATGAGGGATACTTTAGTATCTACAGTCAGCATCTCTAACCCTGTGTTTTAGTAGGGATGTGATGAGGGATACTTTAGTATCTACAGTCAGCAGCTCTAACACTGTGTTTTAGTAGGTATGTGATGAGGGATACTTTAGTATCTACAGTCAGCATCTCTAACCCTGTGTTTTAGTAGGGATGTGATGAGGGATACTTTAGTATCTACAGTCAGCAGCTCTAACCCTGTGTTTTAGTAGGGATGTGATGAGGGATACTTTAGTATCTACAGTCAGCAGCTCTAACCCTGTGTTTTAGTAGGGATGTGATGAGGGATACTTTAGTATCTACAGTCAGCAGCTCTAACCCTGTGTTTTAGTAGGGATGTGATGAGGGATACTTTAGTATCTACAGTCAGCATCTCTAACCCTGTGTTTTAGTAGGGATGTGATGAGGAATACTTTAGTATCTACAGTCAGCAGCTCTAACCCTGTGTTTTAGTAGGGATGTGATGAGGGATACTTTAGTATCTACAGTCAGCAGCTCTAACCCTGTGTTTTAGTAGGGATGTGATGAGGGATACTTTAGTATCTACAGTCAGCAGCTCTAAGCCTGTGTTTTAGTAGGGATGTGATGAGGGATACATTAGTATCTACAGTCAGCAGCTCTAACCCTGTGTTTTAGTAGGGATGTGATGAGGGATACTTTAGTATCTACAGTCAGCAGCTCTAACCCTGTGTTTTAGTAGAGATTTTACATGATAAAGCAAAGGTCTACATTGGACTTTTAGATTATAAATACTACTTTATACTTTGCTTCACTCAAAAAAATCTATGTCTTTACCAGTGAGCAGCATGTCCCCTTTCATGGATTCTTTCCAAACATGTTAACAGCTCAGTATTACCAACAAACAGGTGTTGGCAATTACTGGGTCTGGCCTGACCAACTGTATACACTTAACAATTAGACAGTAAAGACAATAAACAGTAGGGATTGAGGCTGTCAGGTTGAGCTCTGACATGAATAAGTAATGTTGCATTGATTCATGTGGGCCCAAATACATGTAAACACTATCACTATAATCACATATAAACTATAAGACAAATGTAAGTTATAATGTAGGAATATTGAGTCCCAGTACAGATGGCTTCTTCACATCATGTCACCTTCATCATATAACATTGAACACCAGCAGAGGTCAGTACATACCCTTCCTCATTAGAAGGTCCTCCTCCATCACTGAACATGATAGGTAGACCCATAGACTTGTCACTCTTCATGGACACACAGCTGGGTGCAGGTGAGGCTGGTCTCTGCTGGATTGGGCTTCAACACAACAGAGACAAACCTTCAGTCTCTCATTTATTCTGACTAATGATGATGTCATAATATCACTGCTGAGCTCTGAGATGGAGAACAGTCATGAACAGGTATGGATTCTCATCTTACCTCTTAGCTTTGGTGTCCATGTCATGTTCCGCAGAGAGACTCATTTTAGAGGCAGGGCTCCCCTCCTCTCTCTTCCCAGAGAGACTCTTTTTAGAGGCAGGGCTCCCCTCACCTCTCTCCCCAGAGAGACTCATTTTAGAGGCAGGGCTCCCCTCCTCTCTCTTCCCAGAGAGACTCTTTTTAGAGGCAGGGCTCCCCTCCTCTCTCTCAAAGTCAGAACTTCTCTCCTCAGGGTCAGATTAGAAGGATTTTAAAGCCAGAACTGTAGACCTGTAAACAAATAACAGATATAATCCAACCCTGTCAGACTTTTACCTCAAGAGAGGAAGGAAAACTAACTTGATACCAGTGGCGATTTTAGACCCTTTTTAGGGTGCTCAAGCACCCCTAAATTTCATCTCAGCACCCCTAAAAATAATAATAAAAACATTTAAAAAATATTGTTTATTATCATTTGATGCTGGTAGTTCATGAAGAAAGGGACATCCTTAGTTTTTTCATTCATTCAATATTTTGCATAATAATACATAAATGTATTTCTTGTTATCCAGTGAAATTAGGGATTTATATTAGCAAGGGGGTTTAGCACTTTTGCAAGGCACTGTATTCATGTCACATTCTCATTGGGGGCTGAGCACCCCTAAAGGTCTGATCCTAGAATCGCCCCTGCTTGATACCCTCATTACGAACACATCACTATGATGTGCACAACTCAGTTAAAATGTATTCAGTACCTCAGTCATTTACCTCATACTGACATAAGACAACAGAAGACAACAAGCTCCACTCCATCATACTGCACCATCAGCTGTACTGAGCACTACCTCACTTCCTCTTACAACAAGCTCCACTCCATCATACTGCACCATCAGCTGTACTGAGCACTACCTCACTTCCTCTTACAACAAGCTCCACTCCATCATACTGCACCATCAGCTGTACTGAGCACTACCTCACTTCCTCTTACAACAAGCTCCACTCCATCACACTGCACCATCAGCTGTACTGAGCACTACCTCACTTCCTCTTAGAAAACCTTGATGGATCAGTAATGTATGACATGTGTCTCTGGATGTATGATTATCTATGTTTATAGAGTTTACAGGATTACAACAATGTCAGTGTAATTACAATATTTAGAATAACTTTAGGGAGAGAAAGACAGAAGAAGACAGGAGAAGGGGAGAGAGAGACGGAGGAAGAGAGAGAAGGAGGGGGAGAGACAGAGAGAGAGGAAGACAAAGAGGAGAGAGAACGGAAGAGAGAGAAATAGGAGGGAGGGGCGGAAGAAGAGGACAAGACTGTGAGGGAGGTAGAGAGAGAGAGAGAGAGAGAGAGAGAGAGAGAGAGAGAGAGAGAGAGAGAGAGAGAGAGAGAGAGGGGCAGAGAGATAAAGAAGGAGAAGGCCTCCAACTTGGAAGATGGCACTAGTTTTATTTATGTCACGGCCACAGCCGTGCCCCATCTTTTTTCGGTTTTGCCCTACCCTAGTGTTTCCCTGTGTCTGTCATGGTCTTCCCTGTCCTAGTGTTTCCCTGTGTCTGTCATGGTCTTCCCTGTCCTAGTGTTTCCCTGTGTCTGTCATGGTCTTCCCTGCCCTAGTGTTTCCCTGTGTCTGTCATGGTCTTCCCTGCCCTAGTGTTTCCCTGTGTCTGTCATGGTCTTCCCTGTCCTAGTGTTTCCCTGTGTCTGTCATGGTCTTCCCTGTCCTAGTGCTTCCCTGTGTCTGTCATGGTCTTCCCTGTCCTAGTGTTTCCCTGTGTCTGTCATGGTCTTCCCTGCCCTAGTGTTTCCCTGTGTCTGTCATGGTCTTCCCTGTCCTAGTGTTTCCCTGTGTCTGTCATGGTCTTCCCTGTCCTAGTGTTTCCCTGTGTCTGTCATGGTCTTCCCTGTCCTAGTGTTTCCCTGTGTCTGTCATGGTCTTCCCTGCCCTAGTGTTTCCCTGTGTCTGTCATTGTCTTCACCTGTGTCTCGTTGAGTGGTTTCAGTTCTCGTTAGTCTTATCGTGTCCACCTGTGTCTTGTTTGGTTCTGTGTATTTAGGTTCCAGTTTTGTGTCCAGAGTTGGTCTTGTCCTTGCCCTGTGAGTATCCGGTCTGTTTCTGAGTTCAACAATAAACCATGGTTTTGACGCTCTAACTGGCTACCTCTCCTGCATTTGGTCGTACCCCAACACTCACCATAACAATTTAGACTGGCTTCATGTAGAAATATTTTATGTTTTACAAAAATAGTCTCTAATGTTAATGATGCATTGTCTAAATGTTTATAACTTTATATGAATCTCTTCTTTCTGAGAACCTGGCAGTCACTCCTCAACTGTACTCATCACTCCTGCTCATGTCTATCAGTCTGTCAGCCTCTGTTCTGTAGAAACCAAGCCAGGAATGAGGAAATGCGGTTGTTGTGAACATGTCCCTCCCTGTAACAGAAGACAGAGCTAACCTGACTGGTTGAGGTAACAGAGGTTGTTTCGTCTGAGAACATTTGAGGCAAAGTTAACCCAGAGATGGACACATGGTGAGACTGAGGGGGTGCAGTCTACAAGATGCAGTCTGTGTATATAGGAGAGGTCTACAAGATGCAGTCTGTGTATATAGGAGAGGTCTACAAGATGCAGTCTGTGTATATAGGAGAGGTCTACAAGATACAGTCTGTGTATATAGGAGAGGTCTACAAGATGCAGTCTGTGTATATAGTAGAAGTCTACAAGATGCAGCCTGTGTATATAGGAGAGGTCTACATGATGCAGTCTGTGTATATAGGAGAGGTCTACAAGATAGTCTGTGTATATAGGAGAGGTCTACAAGATGCAGTCTGTGTATATAGGAGAGGTCTACATGATGCAGTCTGTGTATATAGGAGGTCTATAAGATGCAGTCTGTGTATATAGGAGAGGTCTACAAGATACAGCCTGTGTATATAGGAGAGGTCTACATGATGCAGTCTGTGTATATAGGAGAGGTCTACAAGATGCAGTCTGTGTATATAGGAGAGGTCTACAAGATGCAGTCTGTGTATATAGGAGAGGTCTACATGATGCAGTCTGTGTATATAGGAGGTCTATAAGATGCTGTCTGTGTATATATGAGAGGTCTACAAGATGCAGTCTGTGTATATAGGAGAGGTCTACAAGATGCAGTCTGTGTATATAGGAGAGGTCTACATGATGCAGTCTGTGTATATAGGAGAGGTCTACATGATGCAGTCTGTGTATATAGGAGAGGTCTACAAGATGCAGTCTGTGTATATAGGAGAGGTCTACAAGATGCAGTCTGTGTATATAGGAGAGGTCTACAAGATGCAGTCTGTGTATATAGGAGAGGTGTACATGATGCAGTCTGTGTATATAGGAGAGGTCTACAAGATGCAGTCTGTGTAAATAGGAGAGGTCTACATGATGCAGTCTGTGTATATAGGAGAGGTCTACATGATGCAGTCTGTGTATATAGGAGAGGTCTACAAGATGCAGCTTGTGTATATAGGAGAGGTCTACATGATGCAGTCTGTGTATATAGGAGGTCTACATGATGCAGTCTGTGTATATAGGAGAGGTCTACATGATGCAGTCTGTGTTTATAGGAGAGGTCTACATGATGCAGTCTGTGTATATAGGAGAGGTCTACAAGATGCAGCTTGTGTATATAGGAGAGGTCTACATGATGCAGTCTGTGTATATAGGAGGTCTACATGATGCAGTCTGTGTATATAGGAGAGGTCTACATGATGCAGTCTGTGTATATAGGAGGTCTACATGATGCAGTCTGTGTATATAGGAGGTCTACATGATGCAGTCTGTGTTTATAGGAGAGGTCTACATGATGCAGCCTGTGTATATAGGAGAGGTCTACATGATGCAGTCTGTGTATATAGGAGAGGTCTACATGATGCAGTCTGTGTATATAGGAGAGGTCTACATGATGCAGTCTGTGTATATAGGAGAGGTCTACATGATGCAGTCTGTGTATATAGGAGAGGAGTTGTAAACATGCTTTCCTTCATTAACCTGCATTAATCAAATCTCCACTTCCCAAGGTGCTGGTTTGTCACTCAGGTCATTTATATCAGTCAAGCATCCTGGACCTGCTAAGACATGATCCTGACTGAACCATATAGACAGGTCATTCTCTCTCTGACACCTATTATGTCCAGAAACAAGACCTGTCCCTTATAAATATAATCATGACACTTCTCGCCAATGAATCATTCAGCAGTGTACAAAGAAAAGTATCATGGAGCAACAAAAACACACTAAGCTAAACTTAACCAGACGCTGCCAGTGCTATAAACTAAACCTTACCTGTTAGGCCCTCTGCAACAAAACCTGTTTCTAAGCTAAACTTAACCGTACACCGACAGTGCTCGCAAGTTCAATCTACTGTCTGGAGGTGCTCAAAATGAAATATAGAAATTGATATTTTCATTGCCACATTAGTCATAACATTTTGTATTTATCAATATTTCTTCAAGAAAATGTAATTTTCCTGTCAATCATCACCCTTCCCCCTCTCTATCTCCACTGTAGAGTTTAGTCTGATTCTCATCTATCTGGTTTTACCCATTTCTACATTCCAGTTCTACATTCCTGCTACAGGGCTCTGTAGAAACCATGTCATGGATGAGGAAATGCAGTTTCACTGGTTAGGGAAGTGGGCTAGTAATCAGAAGGTTGCCAGTTCGATTCCCGGCCATGCCAAATGATATTGTGTCCTTGGGCAAGGCACTTCACCCTACTTGCCTCGGGGAGAATGTCCCTGTACTTACTGTAAGTCGCTCTGGATAAGAGCGTCTGCTAAATGACTAAATGTAAATGTAATGTAAATGTGTTGGGTGGAGTTGTGGGTCTCAGGACTTATAAGAATGATGGGTAAATACGACGTGATCTAAACAAATAATTTTAAAAACCTCTGCCAGTCTGATGTACAATCACCCCTAATCGTTCCAGAAACATAACTTGTCACCCAGTGCAAATGAAACATTCACCAATGCACAGAGCAACACAGTGGAACAGGTTTACACTAGAGAGTGTATAGAATATAGGTTTATATCATCATAGGTTGTCATGGGCTAGCCATCTCTTTGACCCACAATCAAAAGCTGTTAGCACTAGCTCCCCAGTCTATAGAGGACCAAAGTAGTCTAAATATGATATATAAATATATATTCTTTAAACCCTTAATGACACATAGTGTTGTTGTCAAATCTCCTAGCCTGTCTCCTCCCTCGACACTGATAACTGATAACACAGCACATCCTCTTCCTGTTGATCAGCACAGGTGGGAGGTCCTTAACCACTGACTGACATTGTTGCCAACACACAATAGCCTATGGTAACATTTACAGACACAATAGACATGTTTAACAGACATGAAATCATGTTATATTGTAGCCGAGGATCTATTCTGTTAAACAAACACATGTCCAGTATTTGAAAGGGTTAGACATCCGACCAGGAATAGAGATGCTAATTTACTTACTCATAACCTATTCTGGACTGACAGTAAATCCTTCACTCTCCAACATATGAATAAACACCTTCTACTGACCTTTATAAAAGTCTGGTTTCCCCATCAGCCTCCTCTCTGTGCTCCATCTGGTTCTGTGTGTGTCTGACAGTAATGCTGACAGTCTGATCACCTGTAGTGCTGCCTTGTACTCATCTGATCCCAACATTAAAGACTGCTCTTACTGCTGTTGTTATTGTTACTGTTCATGAACATACAGTACATATTTGAATGTGTCACACCCACATACATACACACACACACACACTCTTATGCTTGGACCAGTTGATCCTGTTTGGAGTCTTATTACTGGAACTTTCTTATGTAAGGGTGCATGCATGCCAAAACAGGATGGGAGAATGGCAGAGATTTGGAGAGAGGGGGAGGTGTAGAGGAGTAGAGAGGAGGTAAAGGAGACAGGGGGTGAGGAGGAGAGAGGGGGAGGAGTAGAGGAGGAGAGAGGAGGTAAAGGAGACAGGGGGTGAGGAGGAGAGAGGGGGAGGTGTAGAGGAGGAGAGAGGAGTTAAAGGAGACAGGGGGTGAGGAGGAGAGAGGGGGAGGTGTAGAGGAGGAGAGAGGAAGTAAATGAGACAGGAGGTGAGGGGGAGGATTTGATCCTGGTTAAGGCATGTTGTGACTCGCACTTGAGATCATTTTTCTTAACCTGAGTCTTGACAGGAAGGAGAGAGAGATAGAGAAAAAGATAGAGAATGTACACTGTGTATATGTGTGAACGTGTTTGTATCAGTGTACTGTATGTGTAAATATACTGTATGTAAGTGTGAGTGGAGAGACAGAGAGAGAGAGAGAGAAAGAGAGGGAGAGAGAGAGAGAGAGACAGAGAGAGAGATAGAGAGACAGAGAGAGAGAGAAAGAGAGGGAGAGAGAGAGACAGAGAGAGATAGAGAGGGAGAGAGAGAGACAGAGAGAGAGATAGAGAGGGAGAGAGAGAGACAGAGAGAGAGAGAAAGAGAGGGAGAGCGAGAGAGACAGAGAGAGAGAGATAGAGAGAGAGAGAGAGAGAGAGAGAGAGAGAGAGAGGGAGAGAGAGAGAGAAAGGAGCGGGAGGGAGGGATAGAGAGTGTTTTCCATTACTGTGTGTGGAAGCACTAATCAGTGGTTCACAATGCAGCCATGTCCTAGTGCTGCCCTCTAGTGGTGCTACAGGACACTTGTCGCATTGAAACAATGTCAAGACTTTGCAAGTGTTTAGATCCTCAAAGTGTTTCTTCTGGTATTAGTCACCTCTTCAGGGGCCCTAGCATTAGACCAACTGGACACAAATGAAGGCTCTCCAGCAGCCTGTTGGTCATGTGATTAGAGAGCTGGGGGAGCTGCTATAGAGCAGTCAGAGACACACCTGGTATGAATACAGCCTTGGAGAGGAGGGCAGGAAGTGATCAGTTCCCCCATGACCCCCCAGGGTGGAGGGAGGACCTACACACCAGACGTAGGTCAACCAGGTGTTCCACCGCTTCCCGTCGGGGTGCTGTTCGCCCTGTCAGGGCTTATTTTCCCGATAATGACCGGCGTTCTATACATTATCCCTTACGTATGTACAACAAAGAAAATGATTGAAAATGTTTAATGTTTTGGAAATAAATCTGTAAGTTGAATTTCAGTTTCATTTAAAATGTTGTTCAAAATATCGTGATGCGTATTGTATTCCTGGTACTCTAGTAGAGAACAAGGTGAAGTAAACTGTGCTGCTACAGAACATCCTGACAGAGAGACAAAGAACATGCTGGCAGATACACAGCAAGCAGTAGCACCAAACTCAAGTGGAAGAGGAGTGAAGGTCCATCAGCACTCATAAACATGCCTGATATAAGGTGGGCTTTGATCCAGACTAGATGAATGCTGTCTTACCTGGTGTCATTAGAGAGTCTGATATAGTGTGGGCTTTGATCCAGACTAGATGAATGCTGTCTTACCTGGTGTCATTAGAGAGTCTGATATAGTGTGGGCTTTGATCCAGACTAGATGAATGCTGTCTTACCTGGTGTCATTAGAGAGTCTGATATAGTGTGGGCTTTGATCCAGACTAGATGAATGCTGTCTTACTTGGTGTCATTAGAGTCTGATATAGTGTGGGCTTTGATCCAGACTAGATGAATGCTGTCTTACCTGGTGTCATTAGAGAGTCTGATATAGTGTGGGCTTTGATCCAGACTAGATGAATGCTGTCTTACTTGGTGTCATTAGAGAGTCTGATATAGTGTGGGCTTTGATCCAGACTAGATGAATGCTGTCTTACCTGGTGTCATTAGAGAGTCTGATGTAGTGTGGGCTTTGATCCAGACTAGATGAATGCTGTCTTACTTGGTGTCATTAGACAGCTTGCAGAGCTTCTTCTGAACAGTAGTGATCCACCCTGCTACACGAGGGTGCTGAAACAACAGGATCAAGGATATACATCCACCACACCTAATAACACGACTACCCAGACCCCCTGCAGAGTTCAAGTCCTGGAAAGCCTCACAGTGGCGAGCACGGCTCCTGTTCTACAGCTCGCCAGTCCTGAATGGTGAACTTCAACCAAGCTGTGTGGAGCACCCAGGCCTTCTGCTGTCAGCAGGGTTTCTACTTCTGAAAGAGAAGGTCACCTTCCAAGACATCAACAAAGCAGATAACATGCTGGTCCAGTTTGGGACAAGGTTTCAGTTACTGTCAGGGGAAGCATCCATGACATGTCATGTGCACCTGCTGACTCACCTTGCAAAGTCAGTACGACTGTGGGGGCCACTCTGGGCACACTCAGCATTTGCTCACACTGGTTCATGGAACAACGTGTGTAGCTCTGCAGATTGTAAACACATTCCTGTTGCACAGAGCAATACCACTCTTCACCACAAGGTGTGCAGTTAGTGAGCAAGTTGACCGATTCATATCAAAGTCAACATATTGTATTATTGGTGTAAAGTATCTAAAGGGTAGAATTCTTCTATCTTTTTTTTTCAGCTGCTGTGGTTTTGGACCCCAACACTGCACATCCTTGTGTCTCTCTGTCTGATGACGTGACCAGAGTGACATGTCACTACACATGGCAGCAGCTCCCTGACCACCCAGAGAGCTTCTGGAAGTATTGGAATGCTCTGGGTTCTAAGGGCTTCAGTTCAGGGGTGCACAGGTGGGAGGTGGAGGATGGACACCATCCTAGATGGAACATGGGAGGAGCTACAGAGTCTGTACACAGGAAGGGGAGGGGCACGTATGCACCAGCCACATTCGGCAGGTGGGTTTGAATGCAGGACAGTGCTGCATCTGAAGTGGAGGGAGGAGGAGAGCTCAGAGGAGATGACCTCAGAGGAGATGACCTCAGAGGAGATGACCTCAGAGGAGATGAGCTCAGAGGAGATGAGCTCAGAGGGGATGACCTCAGAGGAGATGACCTCAGAGGAGATGAGCTCAGAGGAGATGAGCTCAGAGGGGATGAGCTCAGAGGAGATGAGCTCAGAGGGGATGACCTCAGAGGAGATGACCTCAGAGGAGATGACCTCAGAGGAGATGAGCTCAGAGGAGATGAGCTCAGAGGGGATGAGCTCAGAGGAGATGAGCTCAGAGGGGATGACCTCAGAGGAGATGACCTCAGAGGAGATGAGCTCAGAGGGGATGAGCTCAGAGGAGATGAGCTCAGAGGGGATGACCTCAGAGGAGATGACCTCAGAGGAGATGAGCTCAGAGGAGATGAGCTCAGAGGAGATGAGCTCAGAGGAGATGAGCTCAGAGGAGATGACCTCAGAGGAGCCTCAGAGTAAAAGTAAAAGAAGCAGTATAGAGAAAGGTGAGATCACAAAGGAAAGAGGATACTATGAAGGGAGAGAGAGATCCAGAAAGAGGGAGAAACAGAGAGAGAGAGAAACTGCTGCAGGCAAAGACGTGGAGGAGGGAGAGGGGGAGGGAGAATGTGCTCTCTTCAGGGGGATAGCACACATGGGGGAGAGAGATGAGGATGAAAACGTTTCAATAGACACACTGAGAGAGCGCAGTGAAGGGAAGGAGGACAGAGACAAGGAGAGGAGGTGGGGGGGAGTATATAAAGAGGGGGGGGAGTAGATAGAGAGAGGGGGGGGAGTAGATAAAGAGGGGGGGGAGTAGATAAAGAGGGGGGGGAGTAGATAAAGAGGGGGGGGAGTAGATAGAGAGGGGGGGGGGAGTAGATAAAGAGGGGGGGGAGTAGATAGAGAGAGGGGGGGAGTAGATAAAGAGAGGGGGGAGTAGATAAAGAGTGGGGGAGTAGATAGAGAGAGGGGGGGGAGTAGATAAAGAGGGGGGGAGTAGATAGAAAGAGGGGGGGGGAGTAGATAAAGAGGGGGGGGAGTAGATAGAGAGGGGGAGTAGATAAAGAGGGGGGGGAGTAGATAGAGAGAGGGGGGGAGTAGATAAAGAGAGGGGGGGAGTAGATAAAGAGGGGGGGGAGTAGATAGAGAGGGGGGGGGAGTAGATAAAGAGGGGGGGAGTAGATAGAGAGAGGGGGGGAGTAGATAAAGAGGGGGGGGAGTAGATAGAGAGAGGGGGGGGAGTAGATAAAGAGGGGGGGAGTAGATAGAGAGAGGGGGGGGAGTAGATAAAGAGGGGGGGAGTAGATAGAAAGAGGGGGGGGGGAGTAGATAAAGAGGGGGGGAGTAGATAGAGAGAGGGGGGGAGTAGATAAAGAGGGGGGGGAGTAGATAGAGAGGGGGGAGTAGATAAAGAGGGGGGGGGAGTAGATAAAGAGGGGGGGGGGGCGAGGAGGTCGAGGGGGGAGAGAGTAAATAAGGAGGGGGGTGGGGGGGAGGTTGTGCATGTGAGAAGGCAGGGAGGAGGGTAGGATCTTTCTTTCCCTCTCTCTCTAGGTAACGGGGGGGGGGGGGGGGGGGGGGCAGGGAGCGCAGTCTGTGGTACTGGAGCTTGGCTCTGGCCGGAGGGGGGGAGGGATGGGGACCAGGAGAGAGAGGGGGAGCAGACGGTGGGCTGGGACACAGGCTGGGGGGGTCAGAGAGGGGGAGGGCCGAGGCTGGACTGGCTGCCTGACTTAACCAGAAGTTCTGCTCTCCTGTATAAACCCTCCCCTATCTCCCCTGTCCCCTATAGACCTGCTGTACCTGGACTGACCCTCACCTGTCTGACCACCACGCTCCTATAGACCTGCTGTACCTGGACTGACCCTCACCTGTCTGACCACCACGCTCCTATAGACCTGCTGTACCTGGACTGACCCTCACCTGTCTGACCACCACGCTCCTATAGACCTGCTGTACCTGGACTGACCCTCACCTGTCACTGACCACCACACTCCTATAGACCTGCTGTACCTGGACTGACCCTCACCTGTTCCTGACCATGATTCTGGATCAGCTCTTGGTACATCTGAACCTGTGTTCTGATTAAAAGTTCTGCACTTGTGTTTCTCCTGGTCTCTCTGTCCTGTTACAACCAAGAGTCTTCATGACCAGGAATATCTACACCCTTTTCTCTTGGGCTGAATCTATTTCACTTTATTAACCTTCTGTTGTAAACATCCCCAGATAACTGCTGTGTGCTGATTCAGCAGCACTGGAATGAGAGCAGTGTTGTCATGGCTGTGTGCTGGAGGTCACATGTAAATGGGTCCAATAACAGCAGTCTCAGACAGGGTTAGGGTTAGAAAGGGAGGGCCGTAGTGTCTTACAGATCTCCTCCACTCCCTCACCACGGAGGATGGCTACCGAAGTCTCCACTCCTCTGGTGGAATGAGCCTGAATGCCAGGAGACACAGGACATCCCACACCCTCATCCATGATACTGAGAGCATTGTGGAGCCAGAGAGAGAGGCTTTGTGGAGACAAAGTATCCCAACTCTTGATCCACCACATCACATCAGTAACACAGGACAATATTGGCCAAACAACCAAAACAAATTCCCCTGTTTGATGGAAAATGGGAAACTAAACAGTGTTTTAACATTAACCAATGTCAATGCCAATATCAATATAATTAGGTATTTAACTGTGGGTTAAATCAGAGCAAGAATGGTCAAAGTAAGGTTAAATGAATATACATTTAATAACATTGCAAATGAATGAAATCAATTACAAGGCAAACATGTTACAAAATGAAGTCTTTAAATCATACTACTCTACCATGATTACTGTAATTCAGAGAGAGAAAGCAAGAGGTGAGGAAGGAGAAGGAGTAGGACAAGCCAGAGCTGAGGAGAAGGTCTCAGGAGATGAAGAATCCACAGAACAATGCTTCACCATTCCCTTTATACACAAGAACAACCAATCAGATCACATCTTGACCCTTACTTATCAACACATGACTTAGCAATGTGACAGGAAGTTACACAATGAGGTGTGAGACCCATCAAGCAGAGACTCTGTCCAGCAACTCCAGATGTTAGCATATGAGAGGAGGGGGCAGGGGGACACCCAGCCTTACAGTGGCATGAGAGAGGAGGGGGCAGGGGGGCACCCAGCCTTACAGTAGCATGAGAGAGGAGGGGGCAGGGGGACACCCAGCCTTACAGTGGCATGAGAGAGGAGGGGGCAGGGGGACACCCAGCCTTACAGTAGCATGAGAGAGCACCTACTGGACATAAACACAGCTACGTTTTTCTTTCTCCCCGCTGTGTGGAGGGGGGAAGAATGATCTCAGCTGGCAGCTCTGTACCCTGAACATCCCACAGGTGACCTTGGGCACACAGCCTGGGTTAGGTCACACCACTGGGCTTGTCTGGTCACCTGAGATGATCAGACAGTCTGTGTGTGTGGACAAGGCACACAGGTCAGTCACTGGCTTAGCCGGAGTCAGAGCGAGGAGGAAGCTGGTGAGATAAACGAAGCGCAGGCTGTTGATCGGTTCAAACAAAGGATTCCATAACTAGACCCTTGTCTCTGAGGCTTTAATCCATTTCACTTTATTAACCTTCTGACATTCCCCAGACAGCTGCTCTCTGCTGATTCAGCAGCACTGGAATGAGATCCATGTTGTCATGGTTATGTGCTGGAATTCACGTGGTCCCACCGGGGCCCTGACGCTCTCTGAGGGGGTCTGAGCCTGTACGTACCAGACAGGAAACGTTTAACCAACAGGAGGCTGAACAGTCGTCCTGGCAACACCTTCATGACAAGCTGAGACGGCTGTTGCATATACCCTGACACTACCCGCAGTCTCCTGTCAAACAGTGATCGTAAAAAGCACAAGAACGTTTTGATCCGGTACGAGACTGGGTCAACGTTTTGTCCTTCACACCACCGAGAGAAAGTTTGTCAGCGTGTCACATGACCCCTCACAGTGGATCACATGCGTGTGCTCTGTACAGTCTGGATGACAGCCTCAGACAGACCTCTGTGTTCTAACAGGTCCCTCTCAGTAGCCAAGCCATGAGAGGACCTCCGATCCCAGGTGGGCTCTTCACCGTGCCTCCGGCTTGGGAGAGCATCCTTCCACTGAGGGAGAGGCCTCGTCCATCCACCCCCAACGGTGGTTCGTCCCCGTGACATCAGGTCTGGTCCTTTGTTGAGCAGGTCTGGGATATGCAGGGCTCTCAGGGAGGAGAGACAAGACAGGTACTCATGCAGGCACCTAAATATGTCCTTTGAGCCTTCTCATACTGATGAAACAAAAGTTCTGTACATCTTCAGTCAATTCTCAAAATGTAAAAACGGCACTGGAACTCAGCAGGGTTGATGCAAAGTGTTTTATTGGTTCTCAGGTAACAAAGATTCCCAATAGAACGTGAGCCTGATCCCGGGATCAGACTGAAGTTCTCTCCGGACAATTTAACTTATATAGTCTTCTCCCCATTGTATGTTAATATGGTACGATATTTGTTGGTTTCGTAGACATTAGGTAATCTTACAAAGCGGATCCCTTGTCTCAGGGGATTCAAAACAGGTACTTTCCTACATAGACACTTCTTCCAATTAGGCTCTTTCTGACCTTGAACAGCCAGCTGCATTAGGCTTCTGGGCGAAAGGCCACAAATATGTCTCATAAGTCATAGCTGTGCGTCCTGGTCCTTTATGAAAGCATACACATGCTCCTCTCCCCCACTCATCCTTTAATTATTTAAACCTTATTTTTGGGCTTCATGTCTCCTACTATTGTTTAGGAATAACACTATTCAGCAAACAGCTTTGCATCTGGTTTCCTATAATATAACTTGTAATAATATGGTTTCCAATAATATGGCATACACCAAAGAGTGATTACAAATATCTTTAAGTCCATAATCATTAACCATCTTCATAATTACAACAATATGATGTTTTTCCACAACATTCCCCCCTGTGGGACTGGCAAAGTCCCACCACAACCCAAGCTGGAACTACCATTGTAATTATGAAACAGAAACAATCATGATAGAACATAAACAATGATAAAATACAAATAGTCAAAACATTGAAACATCAACAACATACACCTTAAAAGCATACAAGTTGACCGTTGAAACATCAAAATCAAAAACAAGGCATCGGAAATGTTGATCTTTTCCTTAAATGGCATCATGAGCGAAGCACAACATAGGTGGCCTGGTGGACTATCCTTCATTCCAACACTCGCTTAAGCTATCAGATTATTGCAATCACATAGCAGGGGAGTATAATTGTAAGGGTATGGGGGACTAAAACTAGAAACTCCCCGTAGCCAATGACACGCATAACACGAGCCATATGGGTTAACTATGCTCATAATGCGACATGAGTATCCGTTCTAGCCTCTACCTAAGTATATGTGACAAACTGAGTCATCGCTAGTCGTCATACTGTACTGTCTGCCCTTCCACCATCCACACTGAGATGCTTCGCACTGAGGTCCTATTACATATATCAAAATTGGTCCGTTTCACTCGCATAGATCAAAAATAATGTGCACAGAATACTCCATGTGATGTATATATGATTACATATCGATTATACTCATCACCCCAGCCAGTGGTCGTGACGTTCTTGGTTAGTAAATTTGGTGTCTCTCCCTTGACAGTGAGCGTCTTACACACAGGGACTGCTGGACATATGATGAGCCAGTGAGCACTAGGGTTTTTCCCCACCACTACACTTCTGCAGATATAACTTGCAGAGGCCATCAATACCTCTACATGTCCCACATAACTCTGCATCCATGTGATAGAAGACCTACACCGTAAGGGCATCTCCAGGGCAACTTTGCCAGAGACAAGACAAAACAAACAATGACATAAATACACTTATATTGTGACGCCTTCAAACAAAGAGTATATGGTATCACTACATGGGAGGATACAAAATGATTAACATAGCCATTGTCAGGCAGTGAAAAAGGACATCGTAGGCTAGATAGCTTTCGATTAGGTCTACAGATAGGGCTCCCAGAATTGGCCTTGTCATTCCTTTCTTTTTTCCTCGTACAAAGTTGCATGACATTATACACTTTGGAAATATTGTGACCTCTGACTTGCCTTAGTTACACAGGCCTTTCGTAGTCACACCTTCCAAAGACCCAACTTATGGCTATGTAGGCATAATAAAAAAGAATAATATCAACTCGTCAATGATACAGGGAACATAATTAATAGATCAGATCAAGGGTTATGTGCTCATGAGCTTAATTTTGCTAGGTGTAGAGCAAACACTTTCTTAAGTTTAAATCATTCTAAACCATATGTAAATAATAGGATAATCAATCTCTTCAACTGTTGTTAACCAATCTGTGATTCAGGGACAGACCTCTTCACACTCCACAATACAGCTGCGTAACTGGTAAACCACATAACTACCACTGAGTGGTGGAGGTGAGCAAGTATATTTACTCGTAGTCATCATCCTCCCGTGTATCCGGGGGGTGTGCGCGTTCGAAGTTGTCCCAACGTCGCTGCATGCTCTCCAACATCCTCTTCAGTCCCCGGTTCTTGTCGCGAAGTGTCGCCATCTCCTCCCTCCGCCGCTCTTTTTCCTTTTGGCGCTGCCTCCACCGAATTTGCGCTTGTCCTCTCCTTTTCGTCCTCGTCAGACGTTTCGATAGCACCATGGCTGCCGCATCTCGGAAGCTGTTAAACTGGGCCGTAGACATCTCTCCCACCCGCTGATCCGACTCCGCTGTTCCTGGTCCGAAGATCAGCTCGACAGCCTCGTAGGTGTTGGTCGCCTCTTCTCGGACTGCATCCAGGTCCTCCTCTGCTCTCCATCTCTTGTCTCCCGAGGATTCCCTGTCCATGGTCTGGTCTCCAGGAGGTGGTGGTTGGTCATTGGATCGTAGCCTGGTGGTTCCTGGGTCATCGAGCCGCTGGATCCGGTGTGATGGTCCTGGTGAACTGAAAGGTGGTGGCCACACCGGGGCTCGGAGCAGTAGGGCTGGTGGAGATGGGTCTCTGCCGGCGGTCTGGGTTGTTGGTCATTCAGCCGGTTGGGATCGTCTTCCATGTTCATCTTCACGTAGACCCAATCTCCAGGTGCAACCATCTGCAGGTTCTCTGGAATCTCTGCTTCCCTTTCCTTGGTGACACCTTTCACCTGTTAAAAACACTACCTTACGTATCTGTGTTAAGAGCAGTAGGTAGCTATGCAGCTCCCTTTCCAATTTTTCGAGGGGAGGACCCTCGATGGGTCCTCTCAAGTAAGGAACTGGAAGCGGTCTTCCAGTTGCCATTTCATGCGGTGTTAGAAATGTTAGGCGGTTAGTGCTCGAGCGCATTGCCATTAGTGCCAGCGGTAAAGCCTGTACCCAGTTTAACTTGCCATCAGCCATAATCTTTGCTAGCTTGGTTTTCAAGATACCGTTGGCTCTCTTGACTGCTCCTTGTGACTGGGGATGATAGACACAGCCAAACCGTTGTCTGATTCCTAACATTTTCACTGCCAATTTGAATGTTTCAGCCACGATATGTAGTCCATTGTCTGAGCTTATGCTATCCGGGATTCCGAATCTTGGAAAGACCTCTCTACACAGGAACTTGGCTACTGATCGGGAGTCTGGTCCTGCAGTTGGCACTGCCTCTACCCATCTACTGAACCGACAGATTACTACCAAGATGTATCTTAGTCTTCCTATACGTTGCGTCATGTCTACATAATCTATCATCAGATGTCTAAATGGTCCGTCTGGCGTTGGAATGTGTGAAATGGGAGCAGAAAATGTTTTACTAACATTATAATGTGCACATACTTCGCATTCGTGTAACACTCTGTCAACTGTGGCTGCTAAATAAGGAGACCACCACACAGCTTGAAGGCGACGTATAATCTCCCCCCTGGCGCAATGATCACTACCATGCGCAATCCTTATAGCAGAATGCAACAATGCACTAGGCAAGACGAAATGTCCATGACTGCTCCTCCATAGACCCTTGTTGGGACCGTCTTGAGTGTTTTGTATGGCCCCTCGTTTCAACCACGTCTTTTTCCTGAGGGCTGACGCGGTCTTGTGCCAGCACAAGAGAAGATAAGGTTGTTAATGGGGCGGGGTCGTCAGCCACCTGTATGGGTCCCATTACTGCCCCTGTCCCTGTTGCTGCCTGTCTGGCTGCCTCATCGGCCATGTTGTTACCTCGGGCAATGAGAGTGTTCGTTTTTTGGTGGGCTGGGCATTTAACAATGGCCAGGGCTGTTGGAACATGCATGGCGTCCAACAGTTGTGAAATAGACTGTCCGTGGCTGATCACGGTACCATCGGCTCTGTGGAAGCCTCTCTGCTTCTATATGTTACCATACACATGACATACACCGTACGCATATGCAGAGTCAGTATAGACATTAAGACTCTTACCTCTTGCCAGCTGACATGCCGCTGCAAGAGCCTTTATCTCAGCCAGTTGGGCTGAACACGGTTGGTACATTTTTACAGTTTGGATTATCTCAAAAGTGTCGTCATCTTTGAGCTGCACAATGCCGTAGCCAGCATGGTTACCTACTGCATCTCTATTGCAAGATCCATCCACAAACAATGTGAGGTCTGCTGCGATAGGCTCATTGTGGAGGTCCTCACGTGCACGCATGAAAACATCCGTGGCATGAACACAATCGTGTGGTGTTCCCTCCACAGGTAACACCATCTTAGTTGCTGGGTTCACTGTGTCACATCTCTGTATGGTAAGTTCTGGGGCCGACAGTATCACCTCATAGCCAGTCCTTCTGGCCTGTGTCAACACAAAGCGTGGGCTAGTGAGTAAGGCATATAGTTGATGGGATGTATATAAAATTACTGGGTGTCCCATCGTTAATGTTGAAGCTTTCTTGAAAGCAAAAACAGCGGCTGCCAGTCCCTGATAACAGGGTGGCAATCCTGCCTCTACATTGTCTAGTTTTGTACTGTAATAGGCTAGTGGTTGTTTCCCTATGGGCGTGTCCTGTAACAATACAGCAGTAGCATATCCAGAGCGTTCCGCCACATACAGGTGAAATGGTTTTGAATAGTCGGGATTGCCAAGGGCGGGGGCGGACTGCATGTCACTCTTAAGAGCCAAAAAAGCTCCCTCCGCCTCGTCGGTCCACTGCAATATAGCAGTATTACTATTCTGCCCTGCAGCCCTAATAAGGGCACGCAAAGGTGCAGTTTTGAGGGCATAATCACAAATCCATGGTCTGCTGTATCCCGCCATTCCCAACAGGGTAAGCATTTGCCCTACCGTCTGAGGCTTCGGAGCTTTGGCTACCGCCTCAATCTGTGACAGAGCTATCTGTCTCTTATCTCCACTAAGCCGCCTGCCCAGATAATCGACTGTCGTCTGACAAAACTGCAACTTACTTTTACTGACCTTATGACCTCCCTCTGCCAGCTGTTTTAACACTGTGACAGAGTCTCTCTCACACTGCTCCTTTGAACAGCTGCATACCAGGATATCATCTACATACTGAAGTACGGTACTATCAACCTGAAGATTCTGCAGGTCCTGTGCCAACACTCGATTAAACACAGCTGGGCTGTCCAAATATCCCTGGGGCAAGCGAGTGTATGTCATTTGCTTGCCTCCATAGGTGAAAGCGAACAGGTATCTAGAGTCTGGATCTATGGGAATCGAGAAGAACGCAGAGCACAGATCAATGACGGTGTACCATTTAGTACCCGGTGGAATGTTAGAGAGTAGTGTATGTGGATCTGGAACAATCGCCTTTGGAGTGTCTACAATGGAGTTAATAGCACGCAGATCATGAACCAATCGATAATCATTTGAGTGTGGCTTTTTATTGGAAAGATGGGTGTGTTACAGGAGCTTTTAGTTTCTATAAGGACTCCTGCGTCCACTAGGCCCTTAATGGTCGGCCTAATCCCGTCTATGGCGTGTTGTCGGAGTGGATATTGTCTCTGGTAGGGCAATCTTACTCCCTTCTTTACGTTTATGTGTATGGGCACTGCTGACTTTATGTAACCTACATCTGTTTTATGTTTTGACCATAAGTTGGAGGTACCTGTCCTAACAAATCCTCATGTTCTGAAAGTAAGCATTGTTTGGTTGGTGGTTGTACATTTAATATAACTGTCTCTGCTATCCCTACGTTGTAAGTTTTTGCTGAAATCCTATAAAAGCGTGCGTCAGGGGATATGTGTATGTACTTATTGTTTGTGGGCCTCCAGTCTAACACCTGTAAAGCTGCTTTTATCATTGGTCCTAACTCTCTAGATCTATGTCCGTTGGCGGTCATTAGTGTGATGTGGGGCGCAGAATCTTGTATCTGATACCATTCTAGTAACTCTGGCGGGAGTTTTACAGCTGCAGCAGCTCCTTCGGGGCCTACAAATATATCCTGACTGATGATAGAATGCAGTTTTTTATTAATCAGTTCCTCCCAGCAGTTAGCATAGTCTGTTTGGTCTTGATGTTCGTCATAGAGGAGAGTGCAGTGGAGCGGCATTTGTTGTGGTCTTGGTTTCCCTACTAGTGCTTGGATCCATGGCTCCCATTCTTCCCATGACTGGATCAGTGAAGATTCCTGAGGGGCCAACTGTAGCCAGTACGCTAGTGGTGGTGTCTGGCTGTGGGTATCTTGTGATGTTACATTCATTAGGGGACTTAAGGCATGCTGCAGGTCCTTTTCAACCGTCAGTGGCATCATCTGGTCTGCTGAGGGATCTTCTTGGAACTCCACTTGCAGGCCGTTTTGGGTGCACACGATATTGGCTTTTAATATGCAGAGAATGTCTCTCCCCAATAGATTGATGGGAGTATGCGCTGAGTACAGTAGAGGCGCTACTATAGTTTTTCCTTCAATTTGCATTGTGAGTGGCTCCGTAAGTGGTATCACTTGTGTTTTCCCAGAAAAGCCTACAGTTCGGATGGATGAATTTGAGAGGGGGAGATTGAAGCCATTTTTTCCAATTCATGAGTACGTCGCTCCTGTGTCCACCATGAAGGCATGTTCTCGTCCTTGCACTGTAACTGGTATGGTGGGTTCTTCTCGTGGTTGTAATGAGATGACTGGCGACATTTTTTCCCCCTCAGGCTTCTCTGGGCACCTCTATTGCCAGTCTGCCGCAGGCCCCACAGGTGGGTTTGTTGGACAGTCTTGATGGTAATGTCCTTGTTGTCCACATCCCCAGCACTTCCGTGCATTTTGTGGCTGATTGTTCATCAGATTGGGGTTGGACTGTGTTTGTCCATCTGGCTGTGGGGGTTGGCCTCGTCCTCCTCCCCCACGGGGTTTCCCACCACGTTGCGAAGGTCCTCCCTTTCCCCTCCAGGGTTGATCTGAGGAGCCAATGTGCACATGGATTGGCGGCAGGGTGAGAGTTGGGGGGAGAACTGGTGCTGCCTGCACTGGTCCTGGTGGAGCAGGAGACTGGGGTGATGGCTGGAACATTACTGGGGCCTGGGGTGTCGGTTTCTCAGGAACCAGGGCCTGTGCTGTTATCACTGGGGCTTGTGTCTTGGCCTTGTCTTTCTTTTGCTTACACAGTTCTCCCAGCTGTAGTTGTGTTAGCTTGTTGACAAGTTGTTTGTTCAGTTCCTCAGCCTCCCGTTTTTCTTTTCTGCAGTTATCAACATGGTGGACTATGTGTTCTGAGAACAACGGCCAGTCCATTTTCATCAGGCCCACCACACCGTCCAGACGCTTTTGCACGTCTTGTGGCATTGCCTTCTTTTCCATCAGCATAAACAGTCTCTGTGTCGTGTTGTTGGTGTTCCAGGCAGCCCCAGTCTCGTTTCTCCATCTGCGTTGGAAAACATGCAGGAACTTTGATGGGCATTCGTCGTCTTTCAGTATTTCGCCATCCAGCTTGGAGGGTTCCATCTTCTCTGGGTAGTGTTTCCTTAGCTCTGCCCACACTTGATTGCGGTGACCTCCGAACCCTACGCTGTCCGCTTGGTTTCCGGTCACCACTCTTGGCAGTTGTGCATTTTGGAAAATGTCTTCCGTTATCTTTTTTCCGGCCATGTGCATCAGCAGAGCCTTTATATCTCCCAGAGCCAATGTCACCCCTACTGTGCTCTCTTCCAATGCTGTTATCCATTTGTTAGCTCCATCAGTGAGTGTAGGCAGTCTCCCTGCCAGGCCTATCATGTCCATGAATGACCATGGTACGTACAAGGGATGTTGTCCAGCTCCTTTCACCACCAGGGGGCATTGCTGGGATAGATCGTCTGGATCCTCTGTTGTCCTCCCATCTAGGTGGTCGGTTAGGCTGGATCTTCTCCCAAGTCTTCCTCCGTCTCTTACCCACTGTTGTGGTTGTTCTTGGTGTGTGTGTCGCCTGCGTCGTTGTCCTTCGTCCGGAGCCCTCTCCATTTCCGCAGCCTGCTGTTGTCTAGCTTCAGTTCTTCCATGTTGCGGAGTGATGAGGCCTTCCAGACTTAGGTGCAGGGCCCTCCTGTCGCTGAGCTGATGCCATGAGCTGTGGGGATCCTCGTTCGATCTGACTTCAGGTGTCGACTTAGGTGTGGACCTCATAACATCGGGAAGTTGTATTTTTGTTGTTAGATTGTGTATTTCACTCTCCATCTTGCTTATTTTTTCTTTCCAGTCTTCACATTTCTGATTGAGGTTGTCCCTCTCTTTGAGCTCGCGGCTTCTTTGTTTGGGGCGTGCCCCTGATGAGTGATGAGTTGCTTGTGGAGATGCTGTGTTGGTGTCCTCACACTCTTTTTGTTGGATTTCTCGACGGTCATGATGTCTTAACCTTCTCAGTTCATCTTCGATGGAATCTTTTCTTATTACTTCTTCCAGGTAATTCAGTCTGTCCACCAGGTGCGCCACGTCTGCCTTTGCTGCAGTTTTCTCTTGGTACTCCAGTCTGTCTCGAATGTCTTGTGACTGTTCACTGCTGCATGCCGACATCCTGTCCTCTTGCTCCATGCCAGCCTTGTCCGACTTCCTCCTGCTTGGTATCATCGCTTCTCTGGGCCCGGTGTGGATTTCTGGTAATTCTGATAATTCTGGTATTGTGTCCAGAGTGAAAGTAAAATCTCCATGTAGTTGTCCAGACCTCTTTCCTCCCTCGGGGCCTGTGTTCAGGACTGGATACAGTCCTGTTCTGAATGGATTCTTACTGTCCAAATATGGGGGTGGCTCAGGGGGCCACACTGGTGCCGTGGGGCTCTGTCCCGGTACTCCCTCTGTTCCTGCCACTGTTGGATAGGCTTTTTCCTCTGTTTTCTCTTGTATTTTCCTCGCTCTTTTAGTCATCTGGCGTCTACATCCTTCTCTCCTAAACCAATTCAACTCTTTCCCTTGTTTTCTTGCCTAATCTCTGGTCGCTGTGGTCTTCAGATTTATGATGTTTGATGTTGACCTCCATTTCCTCACAACATGCAAGATCAAAGGATCCTTCTTTCGGCCACAGTGAATTGCGTGCATGCCATCTTTTCATAAAATGTTGAATTGACTTTTTGTCCTCTGGGTGGCGTTGTATTATTACCTCCATTTGAACCACCTGGCTGTCCATAGCTCCTCCCCTGTTTTTCCCGTGAATGATCCCCATGCAAGTTTGTTGTATTCTGCTGGCCAAGGACCTGGGAGGCTCCAGTTGGCAGTCCGTCTCCCCAACTTTCTTGATCTTTACCAAATAGCTCATTTACTGTCTCAGCTAGCTCCCTGGAGCTAGGGTGGTTTCCACACCAGTCTCTTTATCTATCGCTCAGGGAGGTCTGGTAGTACAATCCTACCACCCTATCCTTACTTAGCCCACTGGGAACAACGGTAATACTGAGTGAAGGATATGTGACTGGCTTGTCCCACACTACTAGTGTGTGCCCTACTGGCACTTTTAAACGGAAGTCACTTGGATAGTGGCTACTGTGGTCTGCTCCAACCTGGGCCGGACCTGTAGAGTTAGTCAATTGTGTTACTGTTAAGACACGTCCGGGAAAAATTCTCTTCTAGGGCAGAATTTGTTACTAGGCAATCTGCCAAGTTTTTAAGTTTAACAGCTGAGCGTTCTGTCAATTCTCAGCTTTTCCAAATGTGTGTTATTTTTATTATTATTATTATTATTATTATCAAAAATACTACTGTCTGTATGCATTAATCAAAGTAGAATAAGTAAGAAGTAGTATTTTATATCACTGTTATCAGTATGCCAATTTTTTAAATGTCACACCGTATTCAAAACTGGAACTCTAGGATCCTTAAAGTGTTCGACAATAACTTTACTTGTTCATTCAGTTCTGTGTGTACTTTACTATAATCACAGTCCCCTGATACTTCCGATTGCTGTCAGTATTACACACAATCTCTAGTGCCTCTCTTCCTGTCTGACTATGGAGCCGCTTCCTGCTTCTTACACACACAACATTGCTCCTAGTTGTGAAAGCAGTCGTTTTCTTATCTTTTACAGGTGGCGCTACTCCCCGCCAAGCCCGTGTCTATCGTTCGGTAACTTCAAACACAACTCAGCGAGTAACAACAAGGAATAGCGAGTCACAGAGAGGGTGCGAAAGTGTGTGACAGGGATCGAGAATGAACGTTTGTGTGTGTGTGCGTGAATGAGAGTGAGTGTTTGTGGAAGTGTGTGTACGTGAGTGTGTGTGTGTGTGAAAGTGTTTGTGGATATATGTGTGTGTGTGTATGTGTGTGTGTAACTGGGAACGAGTGTGTGTGTGTGCGTGTGTGACTGAGAATGAGTGGGTGCATGTGTGTGTGTTTGAAGAGTGTTTGTGAATGTATGTGTGTGCGTGAATGAGAGTGAGTGTTTATGGAAGTATGTGTACGTGAGATGGACGTTAGTTTAAATATGTGTAAGAGTGTTTGTGGACGTGTGTGTACGTGAGTGTGTAACTGGGATGTGTGGGTGGGTGTGTGTGTGTGAAAGTGTTTGTGGATATATGCGTGTGTGTGTGTATGACTGGGAATGAGTGTGTGTGTGTTTTTGTGTGTGTGAGAGAAGAAGAGAGAGAGAGATGGAGACAGGGTGGGGGTTTTTGAAACGGGGAGAAAAGACAAAGAGTGAGAGGATGTGAATGTGTGTGTGTTTTCAGTGGTTATGTGTGTGTGTGTGAGTGCGATGCGTGTTTTGTGGATGTATGTATGTGTGAGTATATGGAACTGGGAGTGAGTGTGTGTGTGTGCGTGAGGGAGTGAAAATGAGACAGACAGAATGTGAGTGTACGTGTTCGAGGGGGAGAGACAGGATGTGTGTGTGTGTGTGTGTGAGAGGGAGAGAGAAAAAGAGTCTATGAGATATGATCCGCTGATGCTTCTGAATATCACAATTTTTCCTAATCACTTATAACTGTTTCTAACCATCCACAAATATCAATGATTCAGGGATATGTTCAACCAACAACTTTGCATGTCTCACAACTTAGGATCCAAGAAAATCATGAAACATTGGAGTTGAGCTTGCCATCGGCTTTCAAAACAGTTTATTTTTATTTTTTATCTTTATCTATAACTATGTGGTTTTCTGTCTGGGGCAGAATAAGTGTGGCTATTTACTTATATATTTTTTCGGGCCTCTTTCCATAACAACCCCACTTTATTCCTGGTTGGAGTGCCCAGGTTATTAGTGGTTCATTTCTCTGTCAAGCCTTACGGGCTCACAGAGATGTACAGGCTTTTCTTTTTTCTTTTTTGTCTTTTTTCTTTTTTATCACCCGCTGCCTAAACAACAACCAGGCTGCGCTTGTCTCTGCCGGCCACGTCTATCACGTTTTAGGTGAAGGCGCGGAGTTCCAGGAGCAATACGCAGGTCTGGCTATCGCCCAGCCCAGCAGACAATTTGAAGCCTCTTGTCTTTCCTTACTCTACCACATTTAATGTTAATGTTCCTGGTGCATGTGCAGACTTCGCTGTGTGTGTTTTTCTCTATTTACAGTAAATTACAGTCCTTTATATGTCTAATATCTACTCATTCTGATACAAAAGCCTATTCACAAGCATTAAGTTCTGGCCAATGATGTTATCTATCGCTATTCCAGCGACGCGCGCAAATGTTATCTTATTTGACAAAGTACTTTAACTCTCTTTCAACCAAGAGAATCTGCCGGCTTATAGAGCTAAACTCGCTCTGGAAGGGCATCAACCTGCCCTTTGCTGCCTGTCGAGGACCCCACGACACGCGCAATAACTCTCTTTCAACCAAGAGAATCTGCCGGCTTATAGAGCTAAACTCGCTCTGGAAGGGCATCAACCTGCCCTTTGCTGCCTGTCGAGGACCCCACGACACGCGCAATAACTCTCTTTCAACCAAGAGAATCTGCCGGCTTATAGAGCTAAACTCGCTCTGGAAGGGCATCAACCTGCCCTTTGCTGCCTGTCGAGGACCCCACGACACGCGCAATAACTCTCTTTCAACCAAGAGAATCTGCCGGCTTATAGAGCTAAACTCGCTCTGGAAGGGCATCAACCTGCCCTTTGCTGCCTGTCGAGGACCCCACGACACGCGCAATAACTCTCTTTCAACCAAGAGAATCTGCCGGCTTATAGAGCTAAACTCGCTCTGGAAGGGCATCAACCTGCCCTTTGCTGCCTGTCGAGGACCCCACGACACGCGCAATAACTCTCTTTCAACCAAGAGAATCTGCCGGCTTATAGAGCTAAACTCGCTCTGGAAGGGCATCAACCTGCCCTTTGCTGCCTGTCGAATACTCCACGACACGCGCAATATCAGATGTCTTCCTTTGATTTAACTGTCTCAGGAGACCATCTATACCATGTCTTCCTTTGATAAACTGTCTCAGGAGACCATCTATACCATGTATAATTTCACACATTCAAACACACGACACACCCGATATTAGATGTCTTCCTTTGATAAACTGTCTCAGGAAACCCACTATATCACATATGTCTCACACATTCAAACACACGACACACCCGATATCAGATGTCTTCCTTTGATAAACTGTCTCAGGAAACCCACTATATCACATATGTCTCACACATTCAAACACACGACACACCCGATATCAGATGTCTTCCTTTGATAAACTGTCTCAGGAGACCATCTATACCACATATCAAACCAAAAGCAAACTATATATACACTAACGCAAGCGCTGCGCCGTCAGTGCAAGCCAAATCAAGCCCATAGCAAAGGTTAGACAGACAAGGAACCAGCAGATTATAGTTGAACGTGACATAGCAGTGCAAGACATACAAAATACATACAACATACAGTATATTTGCAACAAACCTGGGTTTCAGTGCTCTGATAGTTTTATTACTTTAAATAAAAGAAATAGGTTCTTTTGAAGAAGAGATTGCACCAGTTTACCTGGCCTGCAGGGTGGGCTCACACCTCGGAAACACACAGAATTTAAGCAGATGTATATAAAAAAAACTCTGCTTACCTTATAAATTTGTTTGGCCAAGGTGTGTTCCAAGGTGCTCTCCTCCCACAGGCCCGTGGTGGATCTCTCAAACTTCTCCTGGTTGTAGCTCGCCAATTTGATGAAACAAAAGTTCTGTACATCTTCAGTCAATTCTCAAAATTTAAAAACGGCACTGGAACTCAGCAGGGTTGATGCAAAGTGTTTTATTGGTTCTCAGGTAACAAAGATTCCCAATAGAACGTGAGCCTGATCCCGGGATCAGACTGAAGTTCTCTCCGGACAATTTAACTTATATAGTCTTCTCCCCATTGTATGTTAATATGGTACGATATGTGTTGGTTTCGTAGACATTAGGTAATCTTACAAAGCGGATCCCTTGTCTCAGGGGATTCAAAACAGGTACTTTCCTACATAGACACTTCTTCCAATTAGGCTCTTTCTGACCTTGAATAGCCAGCTGCATTAGGTTTCTGGGCGAAAGGCCACAAATATGTCTCATAAGTCATAGCTGTGCATCCTGGTCCTTTATGAAAGCATACACATGCTCCTCAACCCCACTCTTCCTTTAATTATTTAAACCTTATTTTTGGGCTTCATGTCTCCTACTATTGTTTAGGAATAACACTATTCAGCAAACAGCTTTGCATCTGGTTTCCTATAATATAACTTGTAATAATATGGTTTCCAATAATATGGCATATACCAAAGAGTGATTACAAATATCTTTAAGTCCATAATCATTAACCATCTTCATAATTACAACAATATGATATTTTTCCACAACAATACTACAAATGGACAGATACAAACAGATGGGTTTCAGCAAAACAATGATTGTCACCGAACTACGTCCTAGTTAAGTTACTAAACCATCTCCCTGGTTCATGTGTGTGTGTGACCCCGCCCATCTCCCCCTGGCCTCCTCCAGGTAGATTGAGCCCAGGTGCAGGTAGATGGGATGTGTGTCTGAGGCGTCCACCACTAAGTCCAGGGTCCTCTCATATCAGAGAGTAGGGAGGGAGCGTAGGGGGAGAGAGTAGGGAGGGAGGGTGGGGGGGAGAGAGTAGCAAGGGAGGGTAGGGAGGGAGGGTGGGGGGAGAGAGTAGGGAGGGAGAGTAGGGAGGGAGGGTGGGGGGAGAGAGTAGGGAGGGAGGGTGGGGAGGGAGAGTGGGGGGAGAGAGTAGGGAGGGAGGGTGGGGGGAGAGAGTAGGGAGGGAGAGTAGGGAGGGAGGGTGGGGGGAGAGAGTAGGGAGGGAGGGTGGGGGGAGAGAGTAGGGAGGGAGTAGGGAGGGAGGGTGGGGGGAGAGAGTAGGGAGGGAGAGTAGGGAGGGAGAGTGGGGGGAGAGAGTAGGGAGGGAGGGTGGGGGGAGAGAGTAGGGAGGGAGTAGGGAGGGAGGGTGGGGGGAGAGAGTAGGGAGGGAGGGTAGGGAGGGAGGGTGGGGGGAGAGAGTAGGGAGGGAGGGTGGGGGGAGAGAGTAGGGAGGGAGAGTAGGGAGGGAGGGTGGGGAGGGAGGGTGGGGGGAGAGAGTAGGGAGGGAGAGTAGGGAGGGAGGGTGGGGGGAGAGAGTAGGGAGGGAGGGTGGGGGGAGAGAGTAGCGAGGGAGGGTAGGGAGGGAGGGTGGGGGGAGAGAGTAGGGAGGGAGGGTAGGGAGGGAGGGGGGAGAGAGTAGGGAGGGAGAGTAGGGAGGGAGGGTGGGGGGAGAGAGTAGGGAGGGAGGGTGGGGGGAGAGAGTAGGGAGGGAGGGTGGGGGAGAGAGAAAGTAGGGAGGGAGGGTGGGGGAGAGAGAGAGTAGGGAGGGAGGGTGGGGGGAGAGAGTAGGGAGGGAGGGTGGGGGGAGAGAGTAGGGAGGGAGGGTGGGGAGGGAGGGTGGGGGGAGAGAGTAGGGAGGGAGGGTAGGGAGGGAGGGTGGGGGGAGAGAGTAGGGAGGGAGGGTAGGGAGGGAGGGTGGGGGGAGAGAGTAGGGAGGGAGGGTGGGGTGAGAGTAGGGAGGGAGGGAGGGTGGGGGGGAGAGAATAGCGAGGGAGGGTAGGGAGGGAGGGTGGGGGGAGAGAGTAGGGAGGGAGGGTAGGGAGGGAGGGTGGGGGGAGAGAGTAGGGAGGGAGAGTAGGGAGGGAGGGTGGGGTGAGAGTAGGGAGGGAGGGTGGGGGGGAGAGAGTAGGGAGGGAGGGTGGGGGGAGAGAGTAGGGAGGGAGGGTGGGGGGGGAGAGAGTAGGGAGGGAGGGTGGGAGAGAGAGAAAGTAGGGAGGGAGGGTGGGGGGGAGAGAGTAGGGAGGGAGGGTGGGGGGGAGAGAGTAGGGAGGGAGGGTGGGGGGAGAGAGTAGGGAGGGAGGGTGGGGGGGGAGAGAGTAGGGAGGGAGGGTGGGGGAGAGAGAAAGTAGGGAGGGAGGGTGGGGGGGAGAAAGTAGGGAGGGAGGGTGGGGGGGAGAGAGTAGGGAGGGAGGGTGGGGGAGAGAGTAGGGAGGGAGGGTGGGGGAGAGAGTAGGGAGGGAGGGTGGGGGGAGAGAGTAGGGAGGGAGGGTAGGGAGGGAGAGTAGGGAGGGAGGGTGGGGGGAGAGAGTAGGGAGGGAGGGTGGGGGGAGAGAGTAGCGAGGGAGGGTAGGGAGGGAGGGTGGGGGGAGAGAGTAGGGAGGGAGGGTAGGGAGGGAGGGGGGAGAGAGTAGGGAGGGAGGGTGGGGGGAGAGAGTAGGGAGGGAGAGTAGGGAGGGAGGGTGGGGTGAGAGAGTAGGGAGGGAGGGTGGGGGGAGAGAGTAGGGAGGGAGGGTGGGGGAGAGAGAAAGTAGGGAGGGAGGGTGGGGGAGAGAGAGAGTAGGGAGGGAGGGTGGGGGGAGAGAGTAGGGAGGGAGAGTAGGGAGGGAGGGTGGGGGGAGAGAGTAGGGAGGGAGGGTGGGGGGAGAGAGTAGGGAGGGAGGGTGGGGGAGAGAGAAAGTAGGGAGGGAGGGTGGGGGAGAGAGAGAGTAGGGAGGGAGGGTGGGGGGGAGAGAGTAGGGAGGGAGGGTGGGGGGGAGAGAGAAGGGAGGGAGGGTGGGGGGGAGAGAGTAGGGAGGGAGGGTGGGGGGGAGAGAGTAGAGAGGGAGGGTGGGGAGGGAGGGTGGGGGGAGAGAGTAGGGAGGGAGAGTAGGGAGGGAGAGTAGGGAGGGAGGGTGGGGTGAGAGTAGGGAGGGAGGGTGGGGGGGAGAGAATAGCGAGGGAGGGTAGGGAGGGAGGGTGGGGGGAGAGAGTAGGGAGGGAGGGTAGGGAGGGAGGGTGGGGGGAGAGAGTAGGGAGGGAGAGTAGGGAGGGTGGGGTGAGAGTAGGGAGGGAGGGTGGGGGGGGAGAGAGTAGGGAGGGAGGGTGGGGGGGAGAGAGTAGGGAGGGAGGGTGGGGGAGAGAGAGAGTAGGGAGGGAGGGTGGGGGGAGAGAGTAGGGAGGGAGGGTGGGGGGGAGAGGAGGTAGGGAGGGAGGGTAGGGAGGGAGGGTGGGGGGAGAGAGTAGGGAGGGAGGGTGGGGGGGAGAGAGTAGGGAGGGAGGGTGGGGGAGAGTATGGAGGGAGGGTGGGGGAGAGAGAGAGTAGGGAGGGAGGGTGGGGGGGAGAGAGTAGAGAGGGAGGGTGGGGGGGAGAGAGTAGGGAGGGAGGGTGGGGGGGAGAGAGAAGGGAGGGAGGGTGGGGGGGAGAGAGTAGGGAGGGAGGGTGGGGGGGAGAGAGTAGAGAGGGAGGGTGGGGGGGAGAGAGTAGGGAGGGAGGGTGGGGGGGAGAGAGTAGGGAGGGAGGGTGGGGGGGAGAGAGTAGAGAGGGAGGGTGGGGGGGAGAGAGTAGAGAGGGAGGGTGGGGGGGAGAGAGTAGGGAGGGAGGGTGGGGGGGAGAGAGTAGGGAGGGAGGGTGGGGGGAGAGAGTAGGGAGGGAGGGTGGGGGAGAGAGTAGGGAGGGAGGGTGAGAGAGTACATTTACATTTATTCATTTAGCAGACACTTTTCTCCAAAGCGACTTCCAAGAGAGAGCTTTACAAAAGAGCACAGGTCACTGATCATAACACTGAGACGCCCCAAACATTGCGGGGAGCCAAACAAGAAGCACACATTGTGAAAAACCTAAATAAGTGCCAGAAGGAAGAACCATAAGAGCTTGTCGTTGAGTAAGTTACAATTAAACAACATGAACCTCAAAAAAGTGCAAGAGTGTACCTGTAGAAAAAACAAGCAACAGTAAAAATATATTTCACAGCGAGTACGATCATTTTAAATCAGTTACAGTTAACCAACAAGAGCAACAAGTCTCTAAGTAAGAGTCATTGTGATCCTGGAGGAAACTAAAATCAGGTCCAGCAAATCATCCCTAAGTACCGTTGTACTCCCGGAACAAGTGCGTCTTGAGCCTTTTCTTGAAGGTGGAGAGACAGTCAGTGTCTCTGATGGAGGTGAGGAGGTGATTCCACCATTGGGGGGCCAGACAGGAGAAGAGCTTGGGTTGGGTTTTTAGCGGTGGGACCACCAGACGGTTGTCAGAAGTAGACCGTAGGTGGCGGGGGGGGTGTAAGGCTGGAGGAGAGACTTGATGTAGTCGGGAGCAGTCCCGTTCACCGCTCGGAAGGTCAGTACCAGAGTCTTGAATCTGATACGGGCCGTGATGGGAAGCCAGTGGAGGGAGATGAGGAGTGGGGGAAGAGAGTAGGGAGGGAGGGTGGGGGAGAGAGTAGGGAGGGAGGGTGGGGGGAGAGAGTACGGAGAGAGAGAGTAGGGAGGGAGGGTGGGGGGCAGAGAGTAGGGAGGGAGGGTGGGGGGGAGAGAGTAGAGAGGGAAGGTGGGGGGAGAGAGTAGGGAGAGAGAGAGTGGGGAGGGAGGGTGGAGGGAGAGAGTAGGGAGGGAGTGTGGGGAGGGAGGGTGGGGAGAGTGGGAGGGTGGGGAAGAAAGTAGGGAGGGAGGGTGGGGGAGAGAGTAGGGAGGGAGGGTGGGGGGAGAGAGTAGAGAGGGAGGGTGGGGGGAGAGAGTAGGGAGAGAGAGAGTACGGAGGGAGGGTAGGGGGAGAGAGTAGGGAGGGAGGGGGGAGAGAGTAGGGAGGGAGGTTAGGGAGGGAGGGTGAGGGGAGAGAGTAGGGAGGGAGGGTGAGGGGAGAGAGTAGGGAGGGAGGGTGGGGGGAGAGAGTAGGGAGGGAGGGTGGGGGGAGAGAGAGTAGGGAGGGAGGGTGGGGGGAGAGAGTAGGGAGGGAGGGTGGGGGGGAGAGAGTAGGGAGGGAGGGTGGAAGGAGAGAGTAGGGAGGGAGGGGATCACACTAGACACACACACAGTGTATATTCAAGTGGGTAATACTGTCATATTACTGGTCCTAAATGTAGTGTTTCCAGTGTGTGTGTGTGTGTGTACATGTGTGTGTGTGTACGTGTGTGTGTGTGTGTGTGTGTGTGTAAATGTGTGTGTGTCTGTGTGTCTGTGTGTGTGTGTGTGTGTCTATAGGGCCACTGGGTCACCAACAAACACACAGCATTTCTTCTATCATCCTGTATAAAACATCTTTATTTCTCCTTATTTAGTCACTAAGACACTATTTAGTTCATCACATTCAGTGGAACTGAGATCAAAGACAGGATCAGAATCAGAATCAGAATGGGATTTATTCGCCATGAGAGTTTGCACAGACAAGGAATTTGCTTTGGCAGGAAGGTGCATACAATAAACATATACCTAAAATGTAAATATGTGGACTATCTATACTAAGGGTACATAAACTTGGATTGTTGTTTGTCAACAATGAACCCGTTAAGGAGTAGCATCACACGTGTGCGATAGTTCGAAAGCCCCACAGAGTAACGTCGCACGTGTGATTCTGAACATTCCAACCCACTATTTTCCGATAGACAAAAACGACATGACAAACGCTGTAGTATGGCTTCAAAATGTACAGTTAGGAGGCTAACAAGTAACGCTAGCAAGTAGTAGCATTGCTACGAGTATTATGCTAGGTTGCTAGGTAACGGAAGCTAACTAAAGCTAGCTAGCTTCCGTTTTGGAAAAATAACTCACTCTGGTGGAAGCGTCGGTAATATTTAGAGATATTAATCATATTTAATATCAGTAATATTTACATCTAAAGGTTAAAACAAAACAAACATTCTACACACAGCAATATTTACAAACACTCTGGGATATCAATCACAACTGTATACAGTTCAATCTTCAATGACATCTATGTGAGCACAGTGTGTGAGAGTGTGTGTGGGCTATTCTACCTGACACAGGGACACTGAGGAGTCATAAACCCTGAACCCAGGATAGAGGGGCTCAGTGAATGTGCTGTGGAATGTGTGCAGGTGGGTCAGTGTGTCAGAGGAGACTGTGTAGAAGGACAGAGTGCCGGCCGGCCAGTCCAGATACACTCCTACTCTGTGGGAGCTGGAGGGGGGGGCAGGTATGGCAGTGCTGTTATTATTGTGACAGGCAGAGTAACTGTTATCAACACACCTCAGACTCCAGGACTTGTTATTCCATCCAAGCACACAGTCATCACCCCATCCTCCCCTGCTGATTCCTTTATATGTCACTGCTATATAAACCTCTCCACTCCACTCTGCCTCCCAGTAACAGCGCCCAGACAGACCCTCTCTACACAGCACCTGTGGCCAGTTCTCAAATCTCTCTGGGTGATCAGGATACGGCTGCTCCTCTCTCCATGTCACCTTTCTGTTCTCCTCAGACAGAGAGAGTTCTCTGTTTGCTGTGTTTGGGTCCAGTGTGAGCTCACAGGCATCTGATGGGGGAGACCAAGACACAATATATTACTGATCATCATCATTCACATTAGAATGTCTCCCTCTTCCTGCCCTCCCCCTTTCTCTCTCTCTCTCTCTCTCTCTCTCTCTCTCTCTCTCTCTCTCTCTCTCTCTCTCTCTCTCTCTACCCATCCTCACTCCCCCTTTCATTCTCTCTCTCTCTCTACCCATCCTCACTCTCTCTCTCTCTCTTCACTCTCTCTCTCTCTCTACCCATCCTCACTCCCCCTTTCATTCTCTCTCTCTCTCTCTACCCATCCTCACTCTCTCTCTCTCTCTCTCTCTCTCTTCACTCTCTCTCTCTCTCTCTCTACCCATCCTCACTCTCTCTCTCTCTCTCTTCACTCTCTCTCTCTCTCTACCCATCCTCACTCCCCCTTTCATTCTCTCTCTCTCTCTCTACCCATCCTCACTCTCTCTCTCTCTCTCTTCACTCTCTCTCTCTCTCTACCCATCCTCACTCTCTCTCTCTCTCTTCACTCTCTCTCTCTCTACCCTGCTCTCTGTCCCTCCCCCTCTCTCTCTCTTCCACTCTCCCTCTCTTCCTTTCATTCTCTCATTCTGTTCTCCCTCCCTCACATGCTACCTCTCTCCCTCCAAATCTCTCTTTCCATCATCCCTCATCTCCTTACCCCTGATATGCCCCCATCACTCCATCTTTCTAGGGAGGAGGGGAACAGGGGAGGAGAGGAGAGGGAGAAGTGAAGAGAGGGAGGAGGGGAAGAAGGGGAAGAGGGGAGGAGAGCAGAGGGAAGAGGGAGGAGAGGAAGAAGGAGAAGAGGAAGAAGGGGAAGAGGGGAAGAGGGGAGGAAGGGAGGAGAGGAAGAAGGAGAAGAGGGGAGGAGGGGAAGAGGGGAGGAGGGGAAAAAGGGAGGAGAGGAAGAAGGGGAAGAGGGGAGGAGGGGAAGAAGGGAGGAGAGGAAGAAGGGGAAGAGGGGAGGAGAGGGAAGAGGGGAGGAGGGGAGCAGAGGAGAGGGGAAGAGGGGAGGAGGGGAAGAGAGGAGAGGGAGAAGGGGAGGAGAGGGAGGAGGGGAGGAGGGGAGCAGAGGAGAGGGGAAGAGGGGAGGAGAGGGAGGAGGGGAAGAAGGGAAGAGGGGAGGAGGGGAAGAGGGGAGGAGAGGGAGGAGGGGAAGGAGGAGGGGAAGAGGGGAGGAGAGGGAGGAGGGGAAGAGGAGAGAAGAGGGAGGGGAAGAAGGGAAGAGGGAAGGGAGGAGAGGAAGAGGGGAAGAGGAAAGAAGAGGGAGGAGGGGAAGAAGGGAAGAGGGGAGGAGAGGAAGAGGGAGGAGGGGAAGAGGAGAGGAAGAGGAGAGGAAGAGGGAGGGGGGGAAGAGGGAGGAAGGGAAGAGGAGAGGAGGGGAAGAGAGGGAGGAGAGCAGAGGGAGGAGAGGAAGAGGGAGGAGGGGAAGAAGAGAGCAGAGGGAGGGGAGGGGAACAGGGGAGGGGAGGGAGGAGGGGAAGAGGAGAGAGAGGGAGGAGGGGAAGAGGAGAGAGAGGGAGGAGGGGAAGAAGGGAAGAGGGGAGGAGGGGAAGAGGGAGGAGAGGAAGAGGGAGGAGAGGGAGGGGAACAGGGGAGGAGAGGGAAGAAGGGAAGGGGAGAGCAGAGGGAAGAGGGGAAGAGGGGAGGAGAGCAGAGGGAAGGAGAGCAGAGGGAAGGAGAGGAAGAAGGGAGGAGAGGGAAGAAGGGAAGAGGGGAGGAGAGCAGAGGGAAGAGGGGAGGAGGGGAAGAGGAGAGGAGAGCAGAGGAGGGGAAGAGGGGAGGAGAGTAGAGGGAAGAGGGGAAGAGGGGAGAAGAGGGAGGAGAAGAAGGGAAGAGGGGAGGAGCGGAAGAGGGAGGAGGGGAAGAGGAGAGGAGAGCAGAGGAGGGGAAGAGCGGAGGAGAGGAAGAGGGAGGAGGGGAAGAGGAGAGGAGAGGGAGGAGGGGAAGAAGGGAAGAGGGGAAGAGGGGAGGAGAGGAAGAGGGAGGAGGGGAAGGGGAAGAGGAGAGGAGAGGGAGAAGGGGAGGAGAGGAGAGGGAGAAGGGGAGGAGGGGAGGAGAGGAAGAGGAGAGAAGAGGGAGGAGGGGAAGAGGGGAGGAGAGGAAGAAGGGAAGAGGGAGGAGGGGAAGAGGGGAGGAGAGGGAGGAGGGGGAGAAGGGAAGAGGGGAGGAGAGGAAGAGGGGAAGAGGAGAGGAGAGGAAGAGGAGGGAAGAGGGAGGAGGGGAAGAGGGGAGGAGAGGGAGGAGGGGAAGAAGGGAAGAGGGGAGGAGGGGAAGAGGGGAGGAGAGGAAGAGGGAGGAGGGGAAGAGGGAGGAGGGGAAGAGGAGAGGAGAGGGAGAAGGGGAGGAGAGGGAGAAGGGGAGGAGAGGAGAGGGAGAAGGGGAGGAGAGGAAGAGGAGAGAAGAGGGAGGAGGGGAAGAGGGGAGGAGAGGAAGAGGGGAAGAGGGAGGAGGGGAAGAGGGGAGGAGAGGGAGGAGGGGGAGAAGGGAAGAGGGGGAGAAGGGAAGAGGGGAGGAGAGGAAGAGGGGAAGAGGAGAGGAGAGGAAGAGGAGAGAAGAGGGAGGAGGGGAAGAGGGGAGGAGAGGGAGGAGGGGAAGAAGGGAAGAGGGGAGGAGAGGAAGAGGGGAGGAGGGGAAGAGGAGAGGAGAGGGAGAAGGGGAAGAGGGGAGGAGAGCAGAGGAGGGGAAGAGGGGAGGAGAGGAAGAGGGAGGAGGGGAAGAGGGGAGGAGAGCAGAGGAGGGGAAGAGGGGAGGAGAGGAAGAGGGGAGGAGAGCAGAGGAGGGGAAGAGGGGAGGAGAGGAAGAGGGAGGAGGGGAAGAGGGGAGGAGAGCAGAGGAGGGGAAGAGGGGAGGAGAGGAAGAGGGGAGGAGAGGGAGGAGGGGAGAAGGAAGGGGACATAGCACACACAGACGTACACACAGTATTGATGTGGGTAATTGTGTGTAATTACTGCTTCTAAAAGTGTGTGTTTACAGTGTGTGTGTGTGTGTCCATTTTTGACAGTGTCCAAGTCACTAATGGTATTGTCCCTTGTATGACCTTGTGTACTAGAACCAAGTAGCAGTCAATACTCACATCTCCAGGCCTTCAAAAGGCCAGGTTTGATCCAGCACTCTCCACCATGATCCACACTGCAGGGATAAGCAGAGGAATGATGAAAATACACTTCACCTGTTGATAAGTGACTTAGCAACTGACTTTCTAAGTAAACATGTTGTTTCTCTCTTATCATCAGAGGTGTATTCCAGAAAGCAGGTTTTACAAACTCTGAGCCTAACCCTGAACTCTGACTTGATGAACCCTGAGATGGGAAGCTCAGAGTTATCGCTTCCAGAACAGCTGATCTGAGTTAGTTCATTTCTAATTCACTGGAATTACATTTAGTCATTTAGCAGACACTCTCATCCAGAGAATTAGAAATTCTCATGCGTGCAGGCGAGTATGAAGACATTTTCAGAAAGCAGAAAAACAACTTCAACAGCAAAAGAGGCAATTGTTCATTCAGTACATTTCAAAGCAGTATATTAATTTCACATTTAACCACGTCTTACTAGCCTGGCTCTGCCCTCCTACGTACTTCCGCTCAATTTTCATTTTGCTTCTGTACTCCGTCTGGGCTTTCCGTATATTAGTTGATGTCTCAAGTCAACTTTTTACCGTCCAATCAGCAAACAGAGGGAGTGGCTGAGAACGATGACGTTGATGTTGTGCGCTAGTTTGAGTTGTAGTTCAGTAATGGCGCCGGAGAAAGATGCGAGCGAAGCCATTCGGTCCGTTGTGGCAACGCTGCCGAATATCCAGAAGTTAAAGCCGGAGCAAGAACAATCTTTGCTCCCCACGGGGTTCGTTTGATTTTCCAGCTCGCTCCGTTCGTGGTGAAGGAGTTGGCTAAGGCGAACGCTAGCGATTGGTTATGGCAGATCCAGAGTGGCTCTGGGCAGATCCAATAGTTTTAAACTTCAACAGAGTACTCGCCTTCAAGGAAGTTAACGCTTGTCAAGGGAGCGAGCCCAGACTCTCTGTACAAATGAAATGTACGAGAGTCTGGTTAGGACCAGGCTAACGTCTTACTACAAGTGAAGAAGAAATGGAACAATCCTATGTGCGCAAAACAACTGGCACATTCTTCTCCTTTTTAATGACAAGATTACGAGAAGGAGGGTCCATCAACCTCCACAGCACAGATTAACAGTGAGATGTTCAGGAAATGCCAGGTTAGCTCTGCATGGAAAACTGTAGAATTTCATGTCATCCGTATGTGTTATATGGCTTCAACAACAATCAGGTTGATGAGGAAAGGACCCCCCATGTCTGACAGTAGCTTCAGGCTCAGTATGAGGGAGGGGAGAGGGAGAAACTCATGGTTTGTTACAGAAAAGCTGCCAGCAAGCAGGTGAGGTTCACAGTCAGTTACCGTGGTAACACACCCAGTTTTCAGTGTTTCCCATACATTAATTTATTTGTAACGGCCCACCACAATTAGAGATTTACCACCACAAATTTATAAAATGGTGTTTTTGCTTTTACTGTTTAACATCACAAAAAAATATTTAATAGTAGAGCTGCACGCAGCATACTGATTCGCTCAGCCCCTTCTTGCCCCGCTCGCGTTCTCTCTCTCTCACTACAACAGACACGTCTGTGAATAAGCCCCTCTCTCCGTGCACGCTCTGAATCAATGCACGGGTCAAACAGCTTTTTCCCTCGGAGACAACAGGACAATCAATCTGGAGTTTACGAACGGTTAGGCCCAATCCCAATGTCCACCCTCACAGACTCACAGACTTTGAGGCACATTCTCACTAAGTCTGTGAGGGCTTAGGGCTGTCCCACTGTCAAATTGTCAAGTTCGTGAGGGCTCTTTCGAACACATTTTATGCACCCGTAAGTCTGCATTTTGCCCACAATTCACAGCGTAGTGACGTGAAACACGAGGGTTACCGGGGGAAGCCTGGAAGAGAGAAAAAGATCCTGGCTAACCCTCCTCATAAGACAAGAAAGACGAAGAACAGTAAACAAACAAGCATGGAAGGAGCAACCAACCCTGACGTAAACAGAAATAGAAGTTAGAAATAACAGTTAACATCAGTAAGTTTAAACACAAAGCTCACTGACGGTTAATATAGCCAGAACTGGGTGTAGTAGGGCAGCACAATTAATAAAATGTTAATCACGATCACGATTTTGGCTTCCCACGATCAAATTCGCGTGATGGAGCGATATTTAAAATGCGGCATTCTTTTGGCAAAGCCAATCTAGCGCTCCGTAAACCATAGGTGCGTTCGACATCGGCTGCATGAAACGACCAGCGAGAGTTGCTGCTTGCAGTCGGGGAAGAGTTATAAACGGCTGCGTAAAGTCGGACATTCCTGCTTCCTGGTTTGCTGCGTTGACGTCAGTCATGGCCGATCAAGCGCTGTTTGCTTACTTCATCACTGACGAACTGCATGGTATAATTAGCCTACGTGACAAAAAAAGTTGTTTTGGTTAAAATCAACAAATAATCATGATAATTAATCGTGATCTCAATGTTGATCAAAATAATCGTGCTTATCATTTTGGCCATAATCGTGCAGCCCTAGTGTGTAGGTTGTCCTTTGATGATAAATTCCAAATATGCTTTCATCAGATTTGATCCAACAACATTACTATTTTACCTATAATGCCGCAAAGTGCTGAACCATTCCAATTTATAGCATTTTGAGGTCTTGTAGCCTCTTGCACTCAATCACTTACTAGGTGACGTCAAGTAAGTGTGTGAGGGTTCAGGGCTTAGGGTTTAGGGGGGACATTGGGATTGGGCCTTAGTATCATCATTCTCTGCACAAAGGTGTCCAAAACTGAGTAAATATAATAATATTTGTGGTTAAAAACATTCGGCAAATATAACAATATGAGTCCAACATAATGTTTATATTATATGAAGCTCAAAAACTATTTTGCGCTCAAATTGATTCCATTTTCTTTTCTTGTTGAAGTCCCTAGCTACATTCACTTCAAACCGACACTAGGACCTAGGTTTGAGCTGAGCTACATTTTACAATGTCTGGTTTTAGTGACCTCTCTTTCTGGAGCTAAAAACCCAGAGTTTCCCTCATCTCAGGGTTTAAAAACTCAGTTTTCACTAAACCCGCTTTCTGGAAATACAATTATGATTGTGGCTACAACCATATTGTAGATTGTAGAGTAAACATGCAGTTTTAATTGTAACATCAAGAAATGCAAGGCCTATTAACGTAATTAGATATATTCAGTGTTAAGCGACATTACATTAAGAGGTATATATAAAAAAAAAACATCTCCTTACTTGAGTTTCTCCAGTCTGCAGTGTGGATCCTCCAGTCTAGCAGAGAGCAGCTTCAATCCCTTTTCTCCTGGATGATTGTAGCTCAGGTCCAGTTCCCTCAGGTGGAAGGGGTTGGACCTCAGAGCTGAGGCCAGAGAAGCACAGCCTTCCTCTGTGACCAGACAGCCTGACAGCCTGTAGAAAGAGGATCAATATTGTGACAGAATCCATCTGGGCCTCCAGAGTGAGTCAGCACAGAGGGGTTCATTTGGCAGGTACTGTCATAGCTGCACCTCCCCTCATTAGACAGAGTGACCCACGTAATCCAATATCAGAAAAGTTGAAAATTTAACTCTTTATCCTGTATAAGAATGATACTGTGTTCAGCATTCCATTTGTGTAGAGAGAGGCCAACCCCCCAGGTGAACTATAGGCAAGGTCCAGGCTTAGGTAAACAGCAAGATCCTTATCTTATCTGAGCATTTCATTTAGTTAGCCTAAGCAGGGCCACTTTAAGACATATGCACGCACACACGCACGCACGCACGTGTGCAGGATCTATGCAAGGGAGCCAATGAAAGAAGAGCCATGTGACAGACAATTCTATATATTTGTACAACATGGTTTTTGTATTGGGAATGTTGGGATGATCATAGAGAATCGAGGATAAAGAACAAGCAAGTTTGCTTGTTCAATATTTCCACAATTTTAAACAGTTATCATATTCCAAAGGAAGAAATATTAGTGCATCTAAACCAGCCAAGATAAATTAAAGTAGGCTATAGGGAAAGGAATTGCACATTTGTGTGCCAGATAATATTTCCACAAAAATTCCCCCATTAAATACAATACATCATGACAGTTTGCATGATTTGAAATGGTCACTTATTATCACACTGGTATTTAATTATCACAGCAAACAATTACTGCACTGAACTTTAAGTAAAGCAAAAATAACAAAACCTGTAATTATCACTCGAACCATTCACGTCTTCTATGCTAAACCTAGCAGTCACGTGAACGTGAATGAGGTGAACGAATCCTTTCTGTTCCCTCTACTGAGCCAATGCAACAGTCCCTATGCGCTGCCACGAGAAGATGAACGAATCACTCACTGAGACGACTCGTTACTCCCCAGTCATTCTAAAGATTCGTTCAAAATGAAGGAATCGTTCACAAACGACACATCACGACTGGCCTCTTGGTTGATGTGAACATACCACTTTACAATTAATAGACGTACACAAAAATAAATAAAAATGGCCATTCCTCTGTATACGGAGGTAGTGACCAAATCAACTAATAAGTCTCCCTGTGTGAGTTCTTGTTTAAACTGTAGTTAAGCTGTAGTTCTCCTTTAGCTTTCCGGCACAATAGACAGCATCTATCTTCCACTTTCCTAACTGTAGGAGCCATTTGTGTTTCTTATTGACATGTCATATTATTTTGGTTAGATAGAACTGTCAGAATATTTTGGACACTGGGTGGCAGTCATTGGAGGCACAGGGTTCTATATTTAGGGACACAGGTGACAGGAAGGGGCACAGGTAGAGGGAAGGGACACAGTTCTCACCAGACCAGAGAACAGACCACAGTGCACAGACCACCAATGACATTGGGAAACCTGGTATGTCAATCTACATTTTACAACTATGCATAATAAATAACAACTAAACGGCAAATAAGGACTGGAAAATCTGATACATTGTGTCAGCATAAGATCACTCCTAAACTACCTGTGTATAATGGCAACGATATAGACGTATTGGAAAACTAGAAACATTAAGCGAGAACTCGCCCTTTTATTGGAACTTGAGCTTCAAACTGAAAAAGGTGTTTTGTATTCCACAAAATCTGGCCGCTATCCCTAATCAAGGGACATTGTCGTCACCTGCGCTGGTCTGACAGATTGGAAACTCTGAAGTTCAACGCACAGGGAGAGTGTGTACTGGCAGCATCAAGCACGCTTTATTGAATGCTATAAAAGCCATATTGGGAAACGGATAATATAATGGTGTTGTTCGACTGAATGCTAAAATCTTACAACAATATCGTCTGTTTGAAAGTCGTGCAGTCGGCATACAAACGTTCCTGCATTACGCCAATGAGGTCTTATGCTTAATAAACAACTAAACGGCAAAGCCCTCTCCTGCTGCCTCTTCCTAGATATTTGTAACTACCTCCCGTTCCCCCTACCCTGCCTCAGTCAACTAAAATGTCATTTTACATATAAAACGGTGAAATATCAGCCTACCTGGCGAACTTGTTCCACTGAGTTGGATTCCAATTGAAGAATATCCCACCTCAGTCGCTCTTTATTAGCTACAAAATGTCCTGGTTTATACACCGCGAATATCCTGTGGTTATCCTGAGGTAAACTTCTTCAAAATTACAGTAAAAAAACTCTGAAATACTTTTGTTCTGGACTGGAAAGTCATGTTTTGTTGACTTAAACTTTCAGATGTTAGCTACATTTTTCTTATCTTTGAATTTTCTGAGCAGATATACATCGCTGGTTCCGACGCCATTAGTTAACGTCGTTCTTTTTAGAAACACGGCTAACTGATCCAGAGATGGAGATCACATGACAGAACATGCCACGTCATGCTATTGGACAATATTATCATAGTGAAATAACAGCAAGTTCTTCTGAAAAATGAAAGGGGAATTAAATGGAAGTGAAATTAACCAAATGTATGCAAAAAAAAACTTAGCTACCCAATAAATGTATATATTTTAAAATAACAGAATGCTTATCAGTATTTATTTAATTCTGTTAGGTCATTAGATAACCATATTCTGCTACAAAAGAGCAACATAACTGCCTGTTGGCTCTGCCTTCCGTCCTGAGAGAAGAGGAACTGCTATATTCGGATGCTGTTCGTGGATAACGGTGTTGGAACAAACGGTTAATCATCAACACCATCATGCCTATGTCTTTCTGTATTTCAACATTTTATATCTTGCTATATATATATATAGCAAGATATAAAATGTATATAGCAAGATATAAAATGTTGAAATATATATATATATTTCTACACTGCTCAAAAAAATTATGGAACACTTTTGAAAACACATCAGATCTCAATATCTTGTGTGGCCCCCACGTGCTTGTATGCATGCTTGACAACGTCGCGGCATGCTCCTAATGAGACGACGGATGGTGTCTTGTGGGATGTCCTCCCAGATCTGTCGAAGGGCATCAGTGAGCTCCTGTAAAGTCTGAGGAGCAACCTGGCGGCGTCTGATGGACCGAAACATAATGTCCCAGAGGTGTTCTATCGGGTTTAGGTCAGGTGATCGTGAGAGCCATTCAATTGTATCGATTCCTTCATCCTCCAGGTACTGCCTGCACACTCTTGCCACATGAGGCCGGGAATTGTCGTGCATCCGGAGGAACCCAGGACCTACTGCACCAGCGTAGGGTCTGACCATGGGTTCCAGGATTTCATCCCGATACCTAATGGCAGTCAGACTGCCGTTCTCTAGCCTGTAGAGGCCTGTGCGTCCCTCCATGGACATGCCTCCCCAGACCATCAGTGACCCACCACCAAACCGGTCATGCTGAATGATGTTGCAGGCAGTACAGTGTTCTCCTTGGCTTCTCCAGACCCTTTCACGTCTATCACAGGTGCTCAGGGTGAACCTGCTCTCATCTGTGAAAAGCACAGGGCGCCAGGGGCGGACATGCCAGTTCTGGTGTTCTATAGCAAATGCCAATCGAGCTCCACGGTGCTGGGCAGTGAGCACAGGGCACACTGTAGGACGTTGCGCCCTGAGGACACCCTCATGAAGTCTGTTTCTGATTGTTTGGGCAGAGACATTCACACCAGTGGCTTGCTGGAGGTCATTCTGTATGGCTCGGGCAGTGCTCAACCTGTTCCTCCTTGCACAAAGCAGCAGATATCGGCCCTGCTGATGGGTCGATGACCTTCTACGGCCCTGTCCAGCTCTCCTAGAGTAACTGCCTGTGTCCTGGAATGTCCTCCATGTACTGGAGATTGTGCTGGGAGACACATCAAATCTCCTTGCAACGGCACGGAGTTGGACAATATGTGCAACTTCTGTAGGGTTAAGAAATCGCCTCATGCTCCCACTCAAAGAGATCAAGAGGGAAAAACTTGAAATGGCCTCCACATGCAAAACCAGTCCTGTTTTGGGGTTGGCTCATTGTTGCCCCTCTAGTGTACCTGTTGTTAATTACATCAACACCAATGCAGCGGAAAGTACCCCTCTGCTACTTAACTGACCAGATCATTATCAGAGTTAATTCATGCCATACCCTGATAAAAAACGGTTCCTTTAATTATTTTGAGCAGTGTAGTTTAAAGTTGTTACATTCTTGTCTGCAGTCTGTTCTCTTTTTGCTTTACTGCTATGTTACATGTAGCAAAACCAACCTCAAGGAATATAATGGCCAATATTATCTTTAGTGATCTGTGCAAATGACCAATACATGTGTGTTCAACTTCCTAAAGAGCAGCGTTGCACCTGACACTTAAGGCCGAAATATACTTTCCGCTATGTACGTGTACACATGCTGAATGGCTGCAGCACGTATCCTGCGTTCGTTTGGTGCGTACTTTGTGCACGTCTCCCTGGCCTTTAAATGTACGCATACGCAAGGTGCAATACCGACAGAAATCGTGGGCCAGTATACTATCCCTGCATCTCAGATGGAATGCTACCATCAACCTACCCAGACGCTCCCATGTCACCCCGCTCTTCATCTCCCTCCACTGGCTACCCATCACGGCCCGCATCAGATTCAAGACCCTGGTACTGACCTTCCGAGCGGTGAACGGGACTGCGCCTGCCTACATCCAGTCTCTCCTCCAGCCTTACACCCCTACCCGCCACCTACGGTCTTCTTCTGACAACCGTCTGGTGGCCCCACCTCTCAAGAGCACCCGCTCCCAACCCAAGCTCTTCTCCTGTCTGGCCTCCCAATGGGGGAATCACCTCCTCACCTCCATCAGAGACACTGACTGTCTCCCCACCTTCAAGAAAAGGCTAAAGACGCACTTAAAGATTTGTTGGATCAGATGTTAGCTTATTTCCTCCAGGAACACAATGACAATTATTGAGGGACTTGTTGGTCACTCCTGTTGGTTAGTTGTAACTGATTTAACTATTTGTACTCGCTGTGAATTATATTATTGTTGCTTGCTTTCCACCAGATACACTCTAGCACTTTAGAGGATCATGTTGATTAATTGTACATGCTCTTATGTTTCTTCCCTTTGGCACTTATTAGCTTTTTCACAATGTATGCTTCATGTTTTGGCTACCCGCAATGTTTGGGGCTATCTCGTTGTTTATGATCATTGACCTATGCACTTTTTGTAAAGCTCTCTCTTGGAAGTCCCTTTGGATAAAAGTGTCTGCTGAAAGAATAAATGGACCATAAATGGACCATAAATGGACCATCCTCTGAAGTAAAAATAGCCAGTTACAGAGTAGTATTATACACCAAGCACACTTCTTGCTACTCCTAATCCGAAACCCTTCATGCAGTGGAAGAGGCGCCAACCATAGGGACTGACGTGGAAATTGACACCATACTGTTGAAACAATGACGATGGGTATGATTATGGATTTATCTGATTGAAAATGAAATTTTGAAAATGTTCACCCCTTTTAGTATTATTTTATATTACTGGGAACCATATGTTAAGCTGTTGACTTATTATAGTTGAGCTTAGTATTATTACCACTAAACGATAGAAGATATTGAGCCTGAGTGTGAGATCTGGGTGACAGAGGCTGAGGAGTGAAGGAGAAGGCCACCTGGAGGCAGGCAGAGGCCTGAGCTAGAAGTCAAGATGTTTTTGGCCCCACACCTAGAATCTTATCTGTGGCCGCCTCTTATCAAGGTGTTCTCATATAGAGCTTCTCTCCTCTGGAACAGACTTCATGTTTCAATCAGGGAGGCTGGCACTGTCTAGGTGTTTATTAGGGTTACATCAAGAGCACTGAGTTGGAACTCTGATTATCTGTGTTCAACATCCATTTGCACATTTTATTTCCATCTCTACTCTTGATGCATGATTATGCTTTGCTTATGTTCTGCACCTCTCTTTGTCACCGACCACCTCTGGAGAAGTGGAACTCTCACTGAATTGCTCCTCCCAGGCTTTCTTAAATGTTTTAACTATGAGTTGTCCTAAGTTTTTCCTTGTCTTCCTTGAGGGTTTAGGTTGGTTTAGGTGCAGTTCTATGGGCCCTCTGTGACATTGCTTGTAGAAAGGGCTATACAAATAACATTTATTTGAACACAATGACACGGTAGTCAGTAACCAATGTGAAATATTAACCTGTCTGAGAAGCTGATGTCACGGGGCTGGATTGTACCTGTGGAATATTCTATCTCTTGTCGTATACTGAGACATCATGTGGTCATCCTGAGGTATTTCTATTATGATTATAAGAAGAATTATAAACACTACTACCCTCTGGAGGTAGAAATAAAGAATCAGTCTGTCATTTTACTCTCAAACACCAAGAAGGTTTGATTAGTCAGAGGACTGTCTGTTCAGGTTGGCTGACTTTACTTTTATCTCAAATGGAATCGTACAAAACTATTGTCAGAAATTGTACATGCAGTGCACCTTTTTCTTTCCTTTTTAAAATGTGGAGAAGGACCATTTTGAGGGAGGAACAGAAGGGTAACATTTGCAGTGGCCTCTTAAATTTTACCCTTCTGTTCCTCACAAAATCGTCATAGTAGTACAATACACCAAGAAAGTATTACATATTACATCCAATAGCAGGTCTGTCAGTATACCAAGCAGTATACGTTTCTGGCTATTTCTGACACACAACCCTTGATGCAGGGATAGTGGTGTCAAGCACAGGGACAACAGTACACTAGCAGACAGATACAAAACACAATGCCATGTCAATCTACAATAATATAATGAAGTAGTATGTCTTAAATAGATTCCTGTCTCACCCTGATCTGTTTCACTCATCTCATGTTTGTCTCCACCCCCTCCAGGTGTCTCCCATCTTCCTTCCTACCCTCATTTATCCTGTTTTCTGTTTGGGTTCAGTTCTTCTCGTTTGTCAAGCCTACAGTACCAGCATGTTTTTCTCTACCTCCTTTAGTCTTTTCTGCCTCTTAGTTCCCCTGGTCCTTACATCCTGCCTGCCCTGACTTCGAGTCTGCCTGCTGCCCTGTACCTGAATGACTCCTTGTGGATTACGACCCTTGACTGCCCTGACTTTTTCATTGGCCGGACCCCTTGTATAACCCCTTTAATAGACCACAAACTTATGACCAGTGTGTGATTCATTGCGTGGTGTGAGATTATAACTATAGTTGTGTCATGTTGAACATGAATACAGACCTCAGTGTCTCCAGCTTGCAGAGTGGATTCCCCAGTCCAGCAGAGAGCAGCTTCATGCCTGAATCCCCCAGGTTATTGTTACTCAAGTCCAGCTCTGTCAGATCTGAGGAGGGGAGAGCTGAGGCCAGCGCTTCACAGCACCGTTCTGAGAGGTTACAGTCATTCAGCCTAATAACATGAGGAGAACATGAGACATCATCAGAGTCATGTTTTGTATCGTAGGAACATATTATAATCAAACACTATCACAATATGTGCTGTTGTAATATTATAATTAAAAAAATCTAATGCCTTATACATACAGAGCAGTTTTTGAGTCTTTGACCACTGGCAGCAGCCCCAGAAGACCTTCCTCTGATCTGGAGTATATCTTCAGGTCAAACACGTCCATCTTCTCTTCTGAAGTCAGCAACACAAAGACCAGAGCTGACCACTGTGTAGATGAGAGCTTCTTCTCACTGGAGAGACTTCCTGAGCTCAGATAGTGTTGGATCTCCTCCACCAGAGAATGGTCATTCAGTTCATTCAGACAGTGGAACAGATTCATGCTTCTCTCTGGAGAGGGATCCTCTCTGATCTTCTCCTTGATGTACTTGACTGTTTCCTCATGGCTCTCTGTCTTGTGACTTTTCTGAGTCAGTAGGCCTTGTAAGTCAGTCTGGTTGGACTCCATTGAGAGGCCCAGGAGGAAGCGGAGGAAAAGGTCCAGTTGTCCATTCTTACTCTGCAAGGCCTTGTCCACCGCACTCTTGTAGAGGTGGATGGCAGATGTGTCTGAGGTGGACTGAGACATCAGATTCTCATCGTTGTTGATGAATGAGAGAAACACAAACATAGCAGCCAGATACTCCTGAAAGCTCAGATGGACAAAGCAGAACACCTTCTCCTGGAAGACTTTACCATCCTGTCTGAAGATCTGTGTGAACACTCCTGAGTGCACTGAGGCATCACGGACATCAATTCCACACTCTGTCAGGTCTTTCTCATAGAAAATCAGGTTGCCTTTCTCCAGCTGGTGGAAGGCCAGTTTTCCCAGTGACAGAATACTCTGAATGCTGTCTTCATCCCAGTGTGGATCGGTCTCAGTTTTCCCAGCATACTTCACCTTCTTCTGTATGGTCTGTAACACCAGGAAGGCTGTGTACATCTCAGTCAGGGTCTTCGGCATCTTCTCTTTCTTCTCTGTTCTCAGCATGTGTTCAAGGACTGTAACGGTAATCCAAGAGAAGACTGGTATGTGGCACATGATGTAGAGGATCCTTGATGTCTTGATGTGTGAGATGATTCTCCTGGCCAGGATCTCATCACTGCATCTCTTCATGATGTACTCATCCTTCTGTGGGTCATTGAACCCTCGTACCTCTGTCACCAGGTCAACACACTCAGAAGGGATCTGATTGGCTGCTGCAGGTCGAGTGGTGATCCAGATGAGAGCAGAGGGAAGAAGCTTTCCTCTGATCAGGTTGGTCAGCAGCACATCCACTGAGGTGGACTTTGTGACATCACACCAGCTCTTGTTCTTTTTGAAGGCTAAGGGCAGTCGACACTCATCCAGACCGTCAAAGACAAACAGAACGTTGTACTTGTCGTAGTTGGAGATTCCTGATTCTCTGGTTTCCGAGAAGAAGTGATGGACAAGTTCCTTCAGACTGAACTCTTCTCCATCCAACAAATTCAGCTCTCGAAACGGAAGAGGAAAGATGAACTGGATTCCCTGATTGGCTAGTCCCTCAGCCCAGTCTGTGATGAACTTCTGCACAGAGACAGTTTTTCCAATGCCAGCAACTCCTTTTGTCAGAACAATTCTGATATGTGTGTCTCGTCCAGCTGAGGGTTTAAAGATGTTGTTGCATGTGATGGCTGTTTCTGTTCTTGCTGATTTCCTGGATGCTGTCTCAATCTGTCTCACCTCATGTTCTTTATTGATCTCTCCACTCTCACCCTCTGTGATGTAGAGATCTGTGTAGATCTTATTGAGAAGAGTTGGGTTTCCTTGTTTAGCTATGCCCTCGAACACAGTTTCAAACTTCTTCTTTAGTTCAGATTTGAGTTTCTGTTGACAAATCTCAGCACGCTCATCTAAACAAAAAACAACACATGTTAAGTGTGTGTTTTTTGTTGAACGAAGTTTTTATGATTCACAGATTATGAACTGACAATGTGTCCTCTACATTCAATTCAAAACATATTTCAAATCTATGATCATTTATGAGGTGCACAATAATTAAACAGTTTAGGATACTCACACATAGTACAAGGTCATAGGAAGATCTACACAACATCGGGTTACTCTGAGTCTCATAACTTTCTTTGTATATCTAACCTTCATCATAAACCATCAATCGGTCAACTAAGACTAAATATGGAGTCTCTTACTTTTCTCCAGAGTGTCAGCCAGCTCCTTGTGGTTCATGTTCCTCAGGACGTGCAGTGTGATCTTCAGAGCTCCCTCTCTGGCACTGCTCTCCTGCTTCTGATATTCAGGGTCCACCACTTCCTGGTCCTCCCTCTGACTCTCTAAGCCTTCTGGGAAATCTGAACTCAGAATCCTCTTCATCCTCTTCAGCTCTTTCTTCACAAACCTGATGACAGTCTCCTCAAGCACCTGAAACATAGAGGGAAGATATCAGATGAACCAGGAACTATCTACACAGTAGAACAATATGATACAAATGATTCTGTCTTGTTTGTACTTTGTATTAACACAAAACTCACTGTGAATATGGAGGACAAGTCCTCGTGGTGACACTGGTCTGACTCAGACTTCTCCTGTTGATCTCTGAGGACAAGAGATGACATTACTTAACCACATGAACCACATGTATAAGGGCTGATAATCTACTAAGGAGTATTATCATACATAAGCATGAGTGGTAAACTTGACTGTATCCACTCATGCATACACACAGACACACTGTATAAGAGTGATACCATCACTACCAAGTAAACCATCTTCTATACCACTACAAGGCACCATTCCTTTAATACATTCATCAAAGATAGGAGCACTGTCACCCCCAGGTAAACAAGTGTGTTGTGTTTAAACTAGACACTGAAGAATGACATCAGGGTCCACCTCACACAGGGCTGCATGTTTGCTAGCAGCCTGCTTTAGACACTGCAGCACTCCTCCACCCAGGAGTTGAAGACCTTCTGGTCTCAACCAGTCTAAGAGGGCTGAGCCCCGCCCGGTCTGTGCTCATACCAGGCCTGGTACCTGCAGGGCTGGACACTGTGTGTGTGGTGTGCAGTGTTGGGGGAAGTTACTCAAAAGTAATATATTAGTTTGTAGCAGAGCCAACAGACAAAGCACGGTACCATCCACACCTTTCTCCTACCCCGACAAGGAAAGGGTCTTCCCCCTTTTCCTTATCTCACCCGCAGAGGCTTCAAAGCTTCTGGCCCAGCATGGGGTCAGAAACAGAGACCACACAGCCTCAGTATAAGACAAAGGATTTCTAAGGAAGAACTAACTTTTCTGGATTTACAAACATATTCTCAAGGATTACATGGCTCATGGACACTATTTCAATGACAGTAGTTGATGTGTTATAATGTGTGCTTTTCTCATTTACTTAGAACGGTTTAATTGATGTTTGATTATAACTTCCCTTCAGGTAGAGTTACGTCAGTCCATTTTAGATCCAAAATAATTGTATCACACTAGCAAAACCATTTATGAATGTTGTATTGTTATATTTTGAAGTATAAGCAATCCATGGACATTTCGAAATATCGAACTCAACACTTCACCTATACGCGAATATCAGGCTGACGCCCAGGTGGGGATTAACTGACCAATCAGGAATTCACCTGTACAAGGATACCCCCCTCTTTCCTTTGGGAGTATAAAACCCCCCAACGTACAATCACCCCCGCTTGTTCGTAGGAGTTAAACTGAAGTGTCATTTCTAACCTGTTCCTCTCAACCTGCAAATTCACTGAGCGCCCGGAACTTTAACGAGAGATTCCGTTTTCTATTCGTTTGGACATAACGAAACCATTGAATTTACCTTTCTTCAAACCGACAAAAGTAACTGCGATTTGCAATACTTCTTACTTGTGACATATTGGCATGTTGTGATTTAATTTGTTGATGTTTGATTTTAGTTTACAAATTATTTACCTGATTTCGTTAGGTTCAGTTACCATACACGTCCACTGTTGCTCTAGAGGCCTATCTCTCTCTCTCTCTCTCTCTCTCTCTCTCTCTCTCTCTCTCCCTTCCCCCTCCCCACGCGCTCTACACAACCATTGTGTAACTTGCTCTCATTAGAATCAAGGCCTACTGTACTGTTTTTTTTTAAACCATGTGTTTTAGTAGGGATGTGATGAGGGATACTTTAGTATCTACAGTCAGCAGCTCTAACCCTGTGTTTTAGTAGGGATGTGATGAGGGACACTTTAGTATCTACAGTCAGCAGCTCTAACCCTGTGTTTTAGTAGGGATGTGATGAGGGATACTTTAGTATCTACAGTCAGCATCTCTAACCCTGTGTTTTAGTAGGGATGTGATGAGGGATACTTTAGTATCTACAGTCAGCAGCTCTAACCCTGTGTTTTAGTAGGGATGTGATGAGGGATACTTTAGTATCTACAGTCAGCATCTCTAACCCTGTGTTTTAGTAGGGATGTGATGAGGGATACTTTAGTATCTACAGTCAGCATCTCTAACCCTGTGTTTTAGTATGGATGTGATGAGGGATACTTTAGTATCTACAGTCAGCAGCTCTAACCCTGTGTTTTAGTAGGGATGTGATGAGAGATACTTTAGTATCTACAGTCAGAAGCTCTAACCCTGTGTTTTAGTAGGGATGTGATGAGGGATACTTTAGTATCTACAGTCAGCAGCTCTAACCCTGTGTTTTAGTAGGGATGTGATGAGGTATACTTTAGTATGTACAGCCAGCATCTCTAACCCTGTGTTTTAGTATGGATGTGATGAGGGATACTTTAGTATCTACAGTCAGCAGCTCTAACCCTGTGTTTTAGTAGGGATGTGATGAGGGATACTTTAGTATCTACAGTCAGCATCTCTAACCCTGTGTTTTAGTAGGGATGTGATGAGGGATACTTTAGTATCTACAGTCAGCAGCTCTAACCCTGTTTTAGTTTAACCAGCAGAGGTCAGTACATACCCTTCCTCATTAGAAGGTCCTCCTCCATCACTGAACATGATAGGTCGATCCATAGACTTGTCACTCTTCATGGACACACAGCTGGGTACAGGTGAGGCTGGTCTCTGCTGTCTCATCCTGTCAACAAACACAACAAAGTGTCTTACAAACATAAATCACTAAAGTAGACACCACAGATATATCATACTGTCCAACATGTGTTGCTGTAGTCATTCATCAGTAGGGTCAGATCCAGGCTTTAATGTTGCTGTTCAACTTAAATGAGAGTCAGACAGGCAGGTTTCCAGACCTGTTGTTACTCTGTATCTCTCACTGTGAACCTTTACCACATGGTCTGTATGTCAGCCAGGCTGGCAGTCAGTATCTCTAACCCTGTGTTTTAGTAGGGATGTGATGAGGGATACTTTAGTATCTACAGTCAGCAGCTCTAACCCTGTGTTTTAGTAGGGATGTGATGAGGGATACTTTAGTATCTACAGTCAGCATCTCTAACCCTGTGTTTTAGTAGGGATGTGATGAGGGATACTTTAGAATCTACAGTCAGCAGCTCTAACCCTGTGTTTTAGTAGGGATGTGATGAGGGATACTTTAGTACGTACAGTCAGCAGCTTTAACCTTGTTTTAGTTTAACCAGCAGAGGTCAGTACATACCCTTCCTCATTAGAAAGTCCTCCTCCATCACTGAACATGATAGGTCGATGCATAGACTTGTCACTCTTCATGGACACACAGCTGGGTACAGGTGAGGCTGGTCTCTGCTGTCTCATCCTGTCAACAAACACAACAAAGTGTTTTACAAACATAAATCACTAAAGTAGACACCACAGATATATCATACTGTCCAACATGTGTTGCTGTAGTCAATCATCAGCAGGGTCAGATCCAGGCTTAAATGTTGCGGTTCAACATGAAATCAACATGATATCTGCCACTGCAAGCATTTAACAGCCAGTTGTTGTTGTTGTGTTTTGTTTGCTTTTATAATTTTCTTTTCTGTTTGTGTATCAACTTGCTTTTGTTGTATATTTGTTTTGGGAAGGGGAGGTGAGGGGTGGGGGGCTGTAATGTGTATCCTCACCATTTGGCTGTCTGATATGTTATCCTCTCACTTCTTATTTGTGAAGACTATTGTACATTGAGTCTTGTTTTGAAATTTCTACAAATAAATCATATATAAAAAATTTTTATAAAATAAAAAAACAGCTCCCTCATCTAGCTCTGACAACTTTTTTTCTAACAAAGTTTAGTCTGAGACTGAAAGGCGTTTTTCTGACGGCGTTTGGTTTGACGGCGTTTTGTCTGAGACTGACAGAGGTTTTTCTGAGACTGAAGCCGTTTCGCCTGAGTCTGAAGACTTTTGGTCTGAGACCTGACGCCTTTTCGTTTGAGTCTGACACTTGAGTCAGAGATCTGAGGATGTCCTAAAATGAACACCGTACACCACAGATATATCATACTGTCCAACATGTGTTACTGTAGTCATTCATCAGTAGGGTTTAGAACCAGGCTTGAATATTTCTGGTCAACTTGAATGAGTCAGACAGGCAGGTTTCCAGACCTGTTGTTACTCTGTATCTCTCACTGTGAACCTTTACCACATGGTCTGTATGTCAGCCAGGCTGGCAGTCAGCAGCTCTAACCCTGTGTTTTAGTAGGGATGTGATGAGGGATACTTTAGTATTTACAGTCAGCGGCTCTAACCCTGTGTTTTAGTAGGGATGTGATGAGGGATACTTTAGTATCTACAGTCAGCAGCTCTAACCCTGTGTTTTAGTAGGGATGTGATGAGGGATACTTTAGTATCTACAGTCAGCATCTCTAACCCTGTGTTTTAGTAGGGATGTGATGAGGGATACTTTAGTATCTACAGTCAGCAGCTCTAACCCTGTGTTTTAGTAGGGATGTGATGAGGGATACTTTAGTATCTACAGTCAGCATCTCTAACCCTGTGTTTTAGTAGGGATGTGATGAGGGATACTTTAGTATCTACAGTCAGCAGCTCTAACCATGTGTTTTAGTAGGGATGTGATGAGGGATACTTTAGTATCTACAGTCAGCAGCTCTAACCCTGTGTTTTAGTAGGGATGTGATGAGGGATACTTTAGTATCTACAGTCAGCAGCTCTAACCCTGTGTTTTAGTAGGGATGTGATGAGAGATACTTTAGTATCTACAGTCAGCATCTCTAACCCTGTGTTTTAGTAGGGATGTGATGAGGGATACTTTAGTATCTACAGTCAGCATCTCTAACCCTGTGTTTTAGTAGGGATGTGATGAGGGATACTTTAGTATGTACAGCCAGCATCTCTAACCCTGTGTTTTAGTATGGATGTGATGAGGGATACTTTAGTATCTACAGTCAGCAGCTCTAACCCTGTGTTTTAGTAGGGATGTGATGAGGGATACTTTAGTATCTACGGTCAGCATCTCTAACCCTGTGTTTTAGTAGGGATGTGATGAGGGATACTTTAGTATCTACAGTCAGCATCTCTAACCCTGTGTTTTAGTAGGGATGTGATGAGGGATACTTTAGTATCTACAGTCAGCATCTCTAACCCTGTGTTTTAGTAGGGATGTGATGAGGGATACTTTAGTATCTACAGTCAGCAGCTCTAACATTGTGTTTTAGTAGGGATGTGATGAGGGATACTTTAGTATCTACAGTCATTATCTCTAACCCTGTGTTTTAGTAGGGATGTGATGAGGGATACTTTAGTATCTACAGTCAGCAGCTCTAACCCTGTTTTAGGTTAACCAGCAGAGGTCAGTACATACCCTTCCTCATTAGAAGGCCCTCCTCCATCACTGAACATGATAGGTCGATTCATAGACCTGTCACTCTTCATGGACACACAGCTGGGTCGAGGTGAGTCTGGTCTCTGCTGTCTGATCCTGTCAACAAACACAACAAAGTGTCTTACAAACAAATCACTAAAGTAGACACCACAGATACTGTATATCATACTGTCCAACATGTGTTGCTGTAGTCATTCATAGGGTCAGATCCAGGCTTAAATGTTGCTGTTCAACATGGATGAGAGTCAGAAAGGCAGGTTTCCAGACCTGTTGTTACTCTGTATCTCTCACTGTGAACCTTTACCACATGGTCTGTATGTCAGCCAGGCTGGCAGTCAGCATCTCTAACCCTGTGTTTTAGTAGGGATGTGATGAGGGATACTTTAGTATCTACAGTCAGCAGCTCTAACCCTGTGTTTTAGTAGGGATGTGATGAGGGATACTTTAGTATCTACAGTCAGCAGCTCTAACCCTGTGTTTTAGTAGGGATGTGATGAGGGATACTTTAGTATCTACAGTCAGCAGCTCTAACCCCAAATACATGTAAACTAGGGGTGGGACTTGATTACAATTAAAATTAATCTAATTAATTAGATGAAATTTAAAGTAAGTCCTAGCAAAGCGCTTTCATCCTCCATCCTTTAATCCGCCTTGTAGACGTGCCAGTGTACCAGGAAATCGTGCATTGAAAAACGTTCCGAGTTGTTTGGAATGCATTAATTTCTTTGTAATTAATTAATCGTAATTAACACGTTCAATTCCAACCCCTAATTCAAACACTATCACTATAATCACATATAAACTATAAGACAAATATATTATAATATAGGAATATTGAGTCCCAGTGCAGACGGCTTCTTCACATCATGTCACCTTCATCACATAACATTGAACACCAGCAGAGGTCAGTACATACCCTTCCTCATTAGAAGGTCCTCCTCCATCACTGAACTTTAAAGGTGGTTCCATAGACCTGTCACTCTTCATGGACACACAGCTGGGTACAGGTGAGGCTGGTCTCTGCTGTCTCATCCTGTCAACAAACACAACAAAGTGTCTTACAAACATAAATCACTAAAGTAGACACCACAGATATATATCATACTGTCCAACGTGTGTTACTGTAGTCATTCATCAGAAGGGTTTAGAACCAGGCTTGAATATTGCTGGTCAACTTGAATGAGTCAGACAGGCAGGTTTCCAGACCTGTTGTTACTCTGTATCTCTCACTGTGAACCTTTACCACATGGTCTGTATGTCAGCCAGGCTGGCAGTCAGCAGCTCTAACCCTGTGTTTTAGTAGGGATGTGATGAGGGATACTTTAGTATCTACAGTCAGCAGCTCTAACCCTGTTTTAGTTTAACCAGCAGAGGTCAGTACATACCCTTCCTCATTAGAAGGCCCTCCTCCATCACTGAACATGATAGGATGATTCATAGACTTGTCACTCTTCATGGACACACAGCTGGGTGCAGGTGAGGCTGGTCTCTGCTGGATTGGGCTTCAACACAACAGAGACAGACCTTCAGTCTCATTTATTCTGACTAATGATGATGTCATAATATCACTGCTGAGCTCTGAGATGGAGAACAGTCATGAACAGGTATGGATTCTCATCTTACCTCTTAGCTTTGGTGTCCATGTCATGTTCCCCAGAGAGACTCATTTTAGAGGCAGGGACCCCCTCCTCTCTCTCCCCAGGGTGACCCATTTTAGAGGCAGTGCCCCCCTCCTCTCTCTCCCCTGAGAGACTCATTTTAGAGGCAATACCACCCTCTTCTCTCCCTCCACTCTCTAAAATACAGAACGTTCCTCTTCAGGGTCTGATTAGTAGAAGTATTTTGAAGCCAGACCTGTAAACAAACAAGTTAGAATCCAACCTTATTAAACTGCTACCTCAAGAGAAGAAGGATAGGATAACTTACTTTTTACCCTGATTCATAACACCCCTCTATGATGTAAACAACTCAATTAAAACACATACAAAACAAAAACTGTTCATTGATAAACATTGATAACACACCAATGTGACAAAAACAGCTTTGTTAAAACTACTTCAGTATCTCAGTCTGATACTGACATAAGATAAGACAACAAGTACTGAGCACTAACTCACTTCCTCTTAGAAAAACCTTAACGGACCTGTCACATGTCTCTGTGGATGTACGTTAGTTTTTAGTATATGTGAAGAAAAAAATGTAATTGGAAGATTTATAATTCGTTTCTAAACGACCATCAACACCATGGCTGGTTAATTATATGAAACAATAAAAGTGATCTTGATATTATTAGACCATAGTGAGTTAGTTATAACTTGTTGCATGTTGGCCATTAGACTGAGCGAAAGGCCGTTTCATTTCCTGTTAGAAAACTGTGGTACTAAGATGCCATAACTCTGAAACCTCCCCTTCTCTTTTACTGTATGTGTACATTGATACTGGGAAAGAATATTGTAAAATGACTTACTTTAAAATCTTCTTTTCAGTTTGAGAATCTGTTTTACACATTCTTTTAGTCACAAAATGGATCCTGTAAAAGATATTTTGACTTTCACTTTCACCTAACCCTCCTCTTTCATTTCAGGCCTCACCCACCTCCTTATATCAGCCAATAGGAAACAGGAGGAGCTGAAACTTGATCCTAAGAGCAGGAGCTGAAAAGAGACAAACACGCAGGAGAAACACCACACATAAGAAATGTAATGATCTATTTCATTATATAATGTATATAGTTGATTTTAATGAATCCACAACATATGGCTAAGAAGCTACAATTAGATGAATCTATATGTAATGTATGGCGCTAATGTTCACATTTCAGTAGAATATGATTATTAATATCATGGTGTTCTGTTCTGTCTCTGACACCTAAACTGATGATTCAGTGTGTTCTCAAGCAGCTTTGCTTTAGATCTAGAACAGTTACTTCCAGTTTTTTTCCAACTGCTAACACACTAAAATGACATGCACAGCACAATTATTTAAACTGACACACCCCTCTTTATCACACACAGTGAGTTAGACACCCCCCTCCCAAAAACTCTTTTCAAGTCTCCAAAAGTCTAAACACATTTTCTGCTTTACACACATTTTGCAATTCAAAATGGCACTTTTTAAATCAATGGTCAATTGTTACCACTTCATTCAGGAAGTAAACACTATGAAAAGACCACAGATGAGCACTTTTTTTTTTACAACAACAATGGAAGACGTTGCAGGAAGAGGGAGGGGGAGAATGAGAGGGGGAGCAAGAATGAGAGGGGGAGGGAGAATGAGAGGGGGAGGGAGAATGAGAGGGGGAGGGAGAATGAGAGGGGGAGGGAGAATGAGAGGGGGAGGGAGAATGAGAGGGGGCCGTTTTACTGTTGCCTCTGTCATCCGGACATCTAGACTGGAGTACAGGTATGTAACCATCTAGACTGGAGTACAGGTATGTAACCATCTAGACTGGAGTACAGGTATGTGACCATCTAGACTGGAGTACAGGTATGTGGCCATCTAGACTGGAGCACAGGTATGTAACCATCTAGACTGGAGTACAGGTATGTGACCATCTAGACTGGAGTACAGGTATGTAACCATCTAGACTGGAGTACAGGTATGTGACCATCTAGACTGGAGTACAGGTATGTAACCATCTAGACTGGAGTACAGGTATGTAACAATCTAGACTGGAGTACAGGTATATGACCATCTAGACTGGAGTACAGGTATGTGACCATCTAGACTGGAGTACAGGTATGTGACCATCTAGACTGGAGTACAGGTATGTAACCATCTAGACTGGAGTACAGGTATGTAACCATCTAGACTGGAGTACAGGTATGTAACCATCTAGACTGGAGTACAGGTATGTAACCATCTAGACTGGAGTACAGGTATGTAACCATCTAGACTGGAGTACAGGTATGTAACCATCTAGACTGGAGTACAGGTATGTAACCATCTAGACTGGAGCACAGGTATGTAACCATCTAGACTGGAGTACAGGTATGTGACCATCTAGACTGGAGTACAGGTATGTAACCATCTAGACTGGAGTACAGGTATGTAACCATCTAGACTGGAGTACAGGTATGTAACCATCTAGACTGGAGTACAGGTATGTAACCATCTAGACTGGAGTACAGGTATGTAACCATCTAGACTGGAGTACAGGTATGTGACCATCTAGACTGGAGTACAGGTATGTGACCATCTAGACTGGAGTACAGGTATGTAACCATCTAGACTGGAGTACAGGTATGTAACCATCTAGACTGGAGTACAGGTATGTAACCATCTAGACTGGAGTACAGGTATGTGACCATCTAGACTGGAGCACAGGTATGTAACCATCTAGACTGGAGTACAGGTATGTGACCATCTAGACTGGAGTACAGGTATGTAACCATCTAGACTGGAGTACAGGTATGTAACCATCTAGACTGGAGTACAGGTATGTAACCATCTAGACTGGAGCACAGGTATGTAACCATCTAGACTGGAGTACAGGTATGTGACCATCTAGACTGGAGTACAGGTATGTAACCATCTAGACTGGAGTACAGGTATGTAACCATCTAGACTGGAGTACAGGTATGTAACCATCTAGACTGGAGTACAGGTATGTAACCATCTAGACTGGAGTACAGGTATGTAACCATCTAGACTGGAGTACAGGTATGTGACCATCTAGACTGGAGTACAGGTATGTAACCATCTAGACTGGAGCACAGGTATGTAACCATCTAGACTGGAGCACAGGTATGTGACCATCTAGACTGGAGTACAGGTATGTAACCATCTAGACTGGAGCACAGGTATGTGACCATCTAGACTGGAGTACAGGTATGTGACCATCTAGACTGGAGTACAGGTATGTGACCATCTAGACTGGAGCACAGGTATGTGACCATCTAGACTGGAGCACAGGTATGTAACCATCTAGACTGGAGCACAGGCATGTAACCATCTAGACTGGAGCACAGGTATGTAACCATCTAGACTGGAGTACAGGTATGTAACAATCTAGACTGGAGTACAGGTATGTAACCATCTAGACTGGAGTACAGGTATGTGACCATCTAGACTGGAGTACAGGTATGTAACCATCTAGACTGGAGTACAGGTATGTAACCATCTAGACTGGAGTACAGGTATGTAACCATCTAGACTGGAGTACAGGTATGTAACCATCTAGACTGGAGTACAGGTATGTAACCATCTAGACTGGAGTACAGGTATGTAACCATCTAGACTGGAGTACAGGTATGTAACCATCTAGACTGGAGTACAGGTATGTGACCATCTAGACTGGAGTACAGGTATGTAACCATCTAGACTGGAGCACAGGTATGTAACCAACATTTCTTTCACACTATGAAGTACACCCCATGGCTGATGTCATACACTAACTGTACAAGTTTCCTGTACAATTTACTCTACTGTGGAGAAATATATTTAGGCTGCATTGTCCAAGCCCTATATTATAGTTTTTTTGTTTTTCTAAAGGACTGAGAGATGCAACCATGGTGGAGGAAGTGGCCAAATGTTCACCGGGGTACAGGATGCTGCCATTGTAAACTTGGTTATGGAAAATAATCAAATCAGATTACGAGAAATTCAAAGCCACATCATCCAAGAAAACACCATATTCAACAACATTCAACGAGACTCATTTTAGAGGCAGGGCACCCCTCCTCTCTCTTCCCAGAGAGACTCATTTTAGAGGCAGGGCCCCCTTCCTCTCTCTCTCCAGAGATACTCATTTTAGAGGCAGTGCCCCCTCCTCCCTCTCAAAGTCAGAACTTCTCTCCTCAGGGTCAGATTAGAAGGATTTTAAAGCCAGACCTGTAGACCTGTAAACAAATAACAGATATAATCCAACCCTGTCAGACTTTTACCTCAAGAGAGGAAGGAAAACTAACTTGATACCAGTGGCGATTTTAGACCCTTTTTAGGGGTGCTCAAGCACCCCTAAATTTCATCTCAGCACCCCTAAAAATAATAATAAAAACATTTAAAAAATATTGTTTATTATCATTTGATTCTGGTAGTTCATGAAGAAAGGGACATCCTTAGTTTTTTCATTCATTCAATATTTTGCATAATAATACATAAATGTATTTCTTGTTATCCAGTGAAATTAGGGATTTATATTAGCAAGGGGGTTTAGCACTTTTGCAAGGCACTGTATTCATGTCACATTCTCATTGGGGGCTGAGCACCCCTAAAGGTCTGATCCTAGAATCACCCCTGCTTGATACCCTCATTAAGAACACACCACTATGATGTAAACAACCCAGTTAAAATGTATTCAGTACCTCAGTCATTTACCTCATACTGACATAAGACAACAGAAGACAACAAGCTCCACTCCATCATACTGCACCATCAGCTGTACTGAGCACTACCTCACTTCCTCTTACAACAAGCTCCACTCCATCATACTGCACCATCAGCTGTACTGAGCACTACCTCACTTCCTCTTACAACAAGCTCCACTCCATCATACTGCACCATCAGCTGTACTGAGCACTACCTCACTTCCTCTTAGAAAACCTTGATGGATCAGTAACGTATGACATGTGTCTGTATGATTATCTATGTTTATAGAGTTTACAGGATTACAACAATGTCAGTGTAATTACAGTATTTAGAATACATTTATAAATGACCAACAACAGCATGGCTCGTTAATCATTTTACCGATCTATCTAATCCTCTTCAAGTTCCTTGATAGAATCAGAGCAAATAAACAATGGAACTGGTGATATTAATCTGAAGGGAATTGGGCATAATCTTTGATAATCATTGAGTGTCTTGCTGCCTGAACAATGAAGGATGTGGAACCTAACTATAAGGGAACTGTACACAGAACAAGAGAGGGAGGAGATGGAGGAATAGGTTCTGCAGAGAGAGAGAGAGAGAGAGAGAGAGAGAGAGAGAGAGAGAGAGAGAGGGGGGGGGGGAGAGGGGGAGAAAGACGGAGGGAGGGGCGGAAGAAGAGGACAAGACTGTGAGGGAGGTAGAGAGAGAGACAGAGAGAGAGAGAGAGGGGGGAGGCAGAGAGATAAAGAAGGAGAAGGCCTCCAACTTGGAAGATGGCACTAGTTTTATTTATGTCACGGCCACAGCCGTGCCCCCTTGTTTTCGGTTTTGCCCTGCCCTAGTCTTTCCCTTTGTCTGTCATGGTCTTCACCTGTGTCTCGTTGAGTGGTTTCAGTTCTCGTTAGTCTTATCGTGTCCACCTGTGTCTTGTTTGGTTCTGTGTATTTAGGTTCCAGTTTTGTGTCCAGAGTTGGTCTGGTCCTTGCCCTGTAAGTATCTTGTCTGTTTCCGAGTTCAAGAATAAACCATGGTTTTGACGCTCTGACTGGCTACCTCTCCTGCATTTCGTTGTACCCCAACGCACACCATAACAATTTAGACTGGCTTCATGTACAAATATTTTATGTTTTACAAAAATAGTCTAATGTTAATGATGCATTGTCTAAATGTTTATAACTTTTATATGAATCTCTTCTTTCTGAGAACCAGGCAGTCACTCCTCAACTGTACTCATCATTCCTGCTCATGTCTCAGTCTGTCAGCCTCTGTTCTGTAGAAACCAAGCCAGGAATGAGGAAATGCGGTTGTTGTGAACATGTCCCTCCCTGTAACAGAAGACAGAGCTAACCTGACCGGTTGAGGTAACAGAGAACTGAGAACATTTGAGGCAAAGTTAACCCAGAGATGGACACATGGTGAGACTGAGGGGGTGCAGTCTACAAGATGCAGTCTGTGTATATAGGAGGTCTACATGATGCAGTCTGTGTATATAGGAGAGGTCTACATGATGCAGTCTGTGTATATAGGAGAGGTCTACAAGATGCAGTCTGTGTATATAGGTCTATAAGATGCAGTCTGTGTATATAGGAGAGTTCTACAAGATGCAGTCTGTGTATATAGGAGAGGTCTACATGATGCAGTCTGTGTATATAGGAGAGGTCTACATGATGCAGTCTGTGTATATAGGAGAGGTCTACAAGATGCAGTCTGTGTATATAGGAGAGGTCTACATGATGCAGTCTGTGTATATAGGAGAGGTCTACATGATGCAGTCTGTGTATATAGGAGAGGTCTACATGATGCAGTCTGTGTATATAGGAGAGGTCTACATGATGCAGTCTGTGTATATAGGAGAGGTCTACATGATGCAGTCTGTGTATATAGGAGAGGTCTACATGATGCAGTCTGTGTATATAGGAGAGGTCTACATGATGCAGTCTGTGTATATAGGAGAGGTCTACATGATGCAGTCTGTGTATATAGGAGAGGTCTACATGATGCAGTCTGTGTATATAGGAGAGTTCTACAAGATGCAGTCTGTGTATATAGGAGAGGTCTACATGATGCAGTCTGTGTATATAGGAGAGGTCTACATGATGCAGTCTGTGTATATAGGAGAGGTCTACAAGATGCAGTCTGTGTATATAGGAGAGGTCTACATGATGCAGTCTGTGTATATAGGAGAGGTCTACATGATGCAGTCTGTGTATATAGGAGAGGTCTACAAGATACAGTCTGTGTATATAGGAGAGGTCTACAAGATGCAGCCTGTGTATATAGGAGAGGTCTACAAGATGCAGTCTGTGTATATAGGAGAGGTCTACATGATGCAGTCTGTGTATATAGGAGAGGTCTACATGATGCAGTCTGTGTATATAGGAGGTCTACATGATGCAGTCTGTGTATATAGGAGAGGTCTACATGATGCAGTCTGTGTATATAGGAGAGGTCTACATGATGCAGTCTGTGTATATAGGAGAGGTCTACATGATGCAGTCTGTGTATATAGGAGAGGTCTACAAGATGCAGCCTGTGTATATAGGAGAGGTCTACATGATGCAGTCTGTGTATATAGGAGGTCTACATGATGCAGTCTGTGTATATAGGAGAGGTCTACATGATGCAGTCTGTGTATATAGGAGAGGTCTACATGATGCAGTCTGTGTATATAGGAGAGGTCTACAAGATGCAGTCTGTGTATATAGGAGAGGTCTACATGATGCAGTCTGTGTATATAGGAGAGGTCTACATGATGCAGTCTGTGTATATAGGAGAGGTCTACATGATGCAGTCTGTGTATATAGGAGAGGTCTACATGATGCAGTCTGTGTATATAGGAGAGGAGTTGTAAACATGCTTTCCTTCATTAACCTGCATTGATCAAATCTCCACTTCCCAAGGTGCTGGTTTGTCACTCAGGTCATTTATATCAGTCAAGCATCCTGGACCTGCTAAGACATGATCCTGACTGAACCATATAGACAGGTCATTCTCTCTCTGACACCTATTATGTCCAGAAACAAGACCTGTCCCTTATAAATATAATCATGACACTTCACGCCAATGAATCATTCAGCAGTGTACAAAGAAAAGTATCATGGAGCAACAAAAACACACTAAGCTAAACTTAACCAGACGCTGCCAGTGCTATAAACTAAACCTTACCTGTCAGGCCCTCTGCAACAAAACCTGTTTCTAAGCTAAACTTAACCGTACACCGACAGTGCTCGCAAGTTCAATCTACTGTCTGGAGGTGATCAAAATGAAATATAGAAATTTATATTTTCATTGCCACATTAATCATAACATTTTGTATTTATCAATATTTCTTCAAGAAAATGTCATTTCCCTGTCACTCAGCACCCTTCCCCCTCTCTCTCCACTGTAGAGTTTAGTCTGATTCTCATCTATCTGGTTTTACCCAGTTCTACATTCCTGCTACAGGGCTCTGTAGAAACTGTCATGGATGAGGAAATGCACTTTCACTTGATGCTCCCAGTAGGAATGATGGGTGTTGGGAGGAGTTGTGGGTCTCAGGACTTATAAGAATGATGGGTAAATACGACGTGATCTAAACAAATTATTTTAAAAACCTCTGCCAGTCTGATGTACAATCCCCCCTAATCATTCCAGAAACATAACTTGTCACCCAGTGCAAATGAAACATTAACCAATGCACAGAGCAACACAGTGGAATAGGTTTACACTAGATGGTGTATTGAATGAAGGTTTATGTCTTCATAGGTTGTCATGGGCTAGCCATCTCTTTGACCCACAATCAAAAGCTGTTGGCACTAGCTCCCCAGTCTATAGAGGATCAAAGTAGTCTAAATATGATATATAAATATATATTCTTTAAACCCTTAATGACACATAGTGTTGTTGTCAAATCTCCTAGCCTGTCTCCTCCCTCGACACTGATAACTGATAACACAGCACATCCTCTTCCTGTTGATCAGCACAGGTGGGAGGTCCTTAACCACTGACTGACATTGTTGCCAACACACAATAGCCTATGGTAACATTTACAGACACAATAGACATGTTTAACAGACATGAAATCATGTTATATTGTAGCCGAGGATCTATTCTGTTAAACAAACACATGTCCAGTATTTGAAAGGATAAGACATCCGACCAGGAATAGAGATGCTAATTTACTCCAGCATAACCTATCCTGGACTGACAGTAAATCCTTCACTCTCCAACATATGAATAAACACCTTCTACTGACCTTTATAAAACTGGTTTCCCCATCAGCCTCCTCTCTGTGCTCCATCTGGTTCTGTGTGTGCCTGACAGTAATGCTGACAGTCTGATCACCTGTAGTGCTGCCTTGTACTCATCTGATCCCAACATTAAAGACTGCTCTTACTGCTGTTGGTATTGGTACTGTTCATGAACATACAGTACATATTTGAATGTGTCACACCCACATACATACACACACACACACACACACACACACACACTTATGCTTGGACCAGTTGATCCTGTTTGGAGTCTTATTACTGGAACTTTCTTATGTAAGGGTGCATGCATGCCAAAACAGGATGGGAGAATGGCAGAGATTTGAAGGAGAGAGGGGGAGGTGTAGAGGAGTAGAGAGGAGGTAAAGGAGACAGGGGGTGAGGAGGAGAGAGGGGGAGGAGTAGAGGAGGAGAGAGGAGGTAAAGGAGACAGGGGGTGAGGAGGAGAGAGGGGGAGGAGTAGAGGAGGAGAGAGGAGGTAAAGGAGACAGGGGGTGAGGAGGAGAGAGGGGGAGGTGTAGAGGAGGAGAGAGGAGTTAAAGGAGACAGGGGGTGAGGAGGAGAGAGGGGGAGGTGTAGAGGAGGAGAGAGGAAGTAAATGAGACAGGGGGTGAGGGGGAGGATTTGATCCTGGTTAAGGCATGTTGTGACTCGCACTTGAGATCATTTTTCTTAACCTGAGTCTTGACAGGAAGGAGAGAGAGATAGAGAAAAAGATAGAGAATGTACACTGTGTATATGTGTGAACGTGTTTGTATCAGTGTACTGTATGTGTAAATATACTGTATGTAAGTGTGAGTGGAGAGACAGAGAGAGAGAGAGAGAAAGAGAGGGAGAGAGAGAGAGACAGAGAGAGAGATAGAGAGACAGAGAGAGAGAGAAAGAGAGGGAGAGAGAGAGACAGAGAGAGATAGAGAGGGAGACAGAGAGACAGAGAGAGAGATAGAGAGGGAGAGAGAGAGACAGAGAGAGAGAGAAAGAGAGGGAGAGCGAGAGAGACAGAGAGAGAGATAGAGAGAGAGAGAGAGAGGGAGAGAGAGAGAGAAAGGAGCGGGAGGGAGGGATAGAGAGTGTTTTCCATTACTGTGTGTGGAAGCACTAATCAGTGGTTCACAATGCAGCCATGTCCTAGTGCTGCCCTCTAGTGGTGCTACAGGACACTTGTCTCATTGAAACAATGTCAAGACTTTGCAAGTGTTTAGATCCTCGATGTGTTTCTTCTGGTATTAGTCACCTCTTCAGGGGCCCTAGCATTAGACCAACTGGACACAAATGAAGGCTCTCCAGCAGCCTGTTGGTCATGTGATTAGAGAGCTGGGGGAGCTGCTATAGAGCAGTCAGAGACACACCTGGTATGAATACAGCCTTGGAGAGGAGGGCAGGAAGTGATCAGTTCCCCCATGACCCCCCAGGGTGGAGGGAGGACCTACACACCAGACGTAGGTCAACCAGGTGTTCCACCGCTTCCCGTCGGGTGCTGTTCGCCCTGTCAGGGCTTATTTTCCCGATAATGACCAGCGTTCTATACATTATCCCTTACGTATGTACAACAAAGAAAATGATTGAAAATGTTTAATGTTTTGGAAATAAATCTGTTAGTTGAATTTCAGTTTCATTTAAAATGTTGTTCAAAATATCGTGATGCGTATTGTATTCCTGGTACTCTAGTAGAGAAACGGGTGAAGTACACTGTGCTGCTACAGAACATCCTGACAGAGAGACAAAGAACATGCTGGCAGATACACAGCAAGCAGTAGCACCAAACTCAAGTGGAAGAGGAGTGAAGGTCCATCAGCACTCATAAACATGCCTGATATAAGGTGGGCTTTGATCCAGACTAGATGAATGCTGTCTTACCTGGTGTCATTAGAGAGTCTGATATAGTGTGGGCTTTGATCCAGACTAGATGAATGCTGTCTTACTTGGTGTCATTAGAGTCTGATATAGTGTGGGCTTTGATCCAGACTAGATGAATGCTGTCTTACTTGGTGTCATTAGAGTCTGATATAGTGTGGGCTTTGATCCAGACTAGATGAATGCTGTCTTACTTGGTGTCATTAGAGTCTGATATAGTGTGGGCTTTGATCCAGACTAGATGAATGCTGTCTTACTTGGTGTCATTAGAGTCTGATATAGTGTGGGCTTTGATCCAGACTAGATGAATGCTGTCTTACCTGGTGTCATTAGAGAGTCTGATATAGTGTGGGCTTTGATCCAGACTAGATGAATGCTGTCTTACCTGGTGTCATTAGAGAACACAACAGAGACAGACCTTCAGTCTCTCATTTATTCTGACTAATGATGATGTCATAATATCACTGCTGAGCTCTGAGATGGAGAAGAGTCATAGAGAGACAGGGGCTAGTTGTCACAGGATCAAGTTGTAATAATGCTGCCAGACTGAGGATTGGTGTCAAAAGTTCAGAAAATTATTTATCTTTATCATCAGAGGCTATCTACATTAGATGATGCAGTCTAGTCATGAAATCAAAACACTCAAACACAATTTTCAATATTATAGAATTTACCAACAATGCATTTTAAAAGCAAACACAAGTGCATATTAAGTGACATGGATTAAACCTCAGTAACATGTTGACACTGTGTAAGGTGTGACCCACTGTCCTTGTACACATGCTCCCTGTGTTGTGTCACATGTTGACACTGTGCCAGGTGTGACCCACTGTCCTTGTACACATGCTCCCTGTGTTGTGTCACATGTTGACACTGTGTCAGGTGTGACCCACTGTCCTTGTACACATGCTCCCTGTGTTGTGTCACATGTTGACACTGTGTCAGGTGTTACCCACTGTCCTTGTACACATGCTCCCTGTGTTGTGTCACATGTTGACACTGTGTCAGGTGTTACCCACTGTCCTTGTACACATGCTCCCTGTGTTGTGTCACATGTTGACACTGTGCCAGGTGTTACCCACTGTCCTTGTACACATGCTCCCTGTGTTGTTTCAGGGAGGATCTGTACAGCAGGTTTCAGGACAGTGTCTCATCCTTTAAAACAGTTCAATGTCCACTGCTGTAACACCACATTTATAAACTAATGATGCTTCTAAATCTCTGTGAAAGAGTGTTTCTGGTATTTCACTGTCCCCCCATGTTGTTCTACATTCAGTACGACCCTGTTCCCCACACTGAAACCCACCTGTGGTGTCTTGTGTTGTCGTCTTGTCTCAGGGACTCTGGTGGTCTCTGGTCTGGGGGGGTCAGCATGGTCCAGTGGGAGCCTGCTGGGAAGTTCCCTGACACACCTGGCAGGGATGTAGAAGGACTCGGAACTGTCATCCTTGCAGACGAGCCACATTCTAGCGCTGGTCTTCTTCAGGAGGAGGTAATGTTCATCAGGTTTGAAGGAGACGATGCTGCCATTGCTGTCTGTGTACTGATACTCAAACTCCACCAGAACCACACCTTTGCTACGCCTTACAAAGCTCATTGCTACAACGACCACCCTGTGGCCACGCCCACTCCAAGGGAGGGGGGCTGACCTACAGGAGCAGGCTGGGAAGGGTGAGGGGCGTGGTCAGACTCAAGAGCAGTCTTCCTAGGGAGGGAAAAGAAAACATTGCTTAACTGTACATATTAAAACACACTAACACACAGGAATGTAGACACTATCACAGGCACCGTGAAAGACATGCTGAGGGCAAAGGTGTTCAGCAGCTTTAGTCTAATGCCCAAGCAACTCCTCAGCCTGAAGGCCCTGATGGATCTTGGTGGTACACGGCTCCTTCTGGTTATTCTATTCCATGAAATTCATGTTAATATCCAAAATTATCTTCTCCAATACTTTTTTATGTTCTGTAACCTGGCACAATATAAATACTTTTTTCACAGAGGAATTTTTGCTAAAGACCAATTTGCAAAACAAACGCAAAAGCACCCCATTTATTTGCTTACGTCAAAGACGACATAGAACAATTATTAAGTTAGGAACACAGCGAGACACTCTGCTGTGCCGTTTCAACAAGGCATCGACTAAAGTTATACAGTAATGGTGTTTTTCTCACTTGGAATTGGGATTTGATTATTTTAACATAACTAGGAATTATGATAAAACACAGTTTCCCAGACATGGATTGTGCCTAGTCCTATCCTACACATGTCTTAATGGAAATCTACACTTCTGAATTTTTATTTTTATTTAGGACTAGGCTTAATACATGTCTGGGTAACTGTATTGTAGAGTTCCACCACTAGGAAACTGCTGAGAGCGGCAGGACCAAGAATGTACCTAAAGAAGGAGAACTGTATGTCCACTAGAACCTGGGTCCTGACTGTCCTAAATCATGTAACTAATATCACTGATGCTTTCAATCATGTTTTCCTGGTTTAATACAACTTCATCAACCCAGCATTGATCAAATCTACACTTCCAAGGTGCTGGTTTGTCACTCAGGTTATTTATATCAGTCAAGCATCCTAGGCCTCCTAAGACATGATCCTGACTGAACCATACAGACAGGTCATTCTCTCTCTCTGTTCCTTTCAGACAGAACAGGGGGGCTCATAAGGACCACCACCCTTTTCTATCCATTTCTCTTTCTTACACTCCCTCTCTCTCTTCTCTCTCTCCTCTCTCTCTCCTCTCTCTCTCTCTCTCTCTCTCTCTCTCTCTCCTCTCTCTCCCTCCTCTCTCTCTCTCTCTCTCTCCTCTCTCTCCTCTCTCTCTCCTCTCTCTCTCCTCTCTCTCTCTCCTCTCTCCTCTCTCTCTTTCCTCTCTCTCCTCTCTCTCTCCTCTCTCTCTCTCTCTCTCTCTCTCTCTCTCTCTCTCTCTCTCTCTCTCTCTCTCTCTCTCTCCTCTCTCTCTTTCTCTTACCACACCCCATACATTGAAACAATTTCATGAATGAGGAAATGTTGTTTTTAATTCCTACCCTCTCTCCTCTCTGACAGTAAACTTAGTAACAGTGATAACTAAATTACATCTTCTGTGTTGCCAACCTCCGTGTTCTGTGTAAACTATGTAATGAATGAGGAAACACCTGTAGTTTAGCCCAGGCAGCAACCCATGACAAAGTACTGGGTAACTGGTTAGTTTGGGATTTGAAATCCGCTGCCAGTGCTATAGACTAAAAAACTTACCTGTTAGGCCCTCTGCAACAAAAACTGTTTCTAAGCTAAACTTAACCCTATACTGACAGTGCTAGCTAGTTCAATCTAATTGATATTTTCATTTCCACCTTAATCATAATAACATTTTGTATTTATCAATAATTCTTCAAGAAAATGTCATTTTCCTGTCAATCATCACCCTTCCCCCTCTCTATCTCCACTGTAGAGTTTAGTTTGATTCTCATCTATCTGGTTTTACCCCTTTCTACATTCCAGTCCTGTGCTGCTACAGGACTCTGTAGAAACCATGTCATGGATGAGGAAATGCACTTTCACTTGACGCTCCCAGTAGAATTGATGGGTGTTGGGTGGAGTTGTGAGTCTCATGACTTATAAGAATGATGGGTAAATACGACGTGATCTAAACAAATTATTTAAAAACCTCTGCCAGTCTGATGTACAATCACCCCTAATCATTCATGAAACATGACTTGTCACCCTGTCACATGATTATCACTGTACTGTGTTCTGTACTGTAACTCTGGATGTTTGTCCTCCCTCACCTGCAGCCTACATCACCTGCCCTGCCAGAACCCTCCTCTCTCTGCCCTGTCTCTGATCACCTGCCCTGCCAGAACCCTCCTCTCTCTGCCCTGTCTCTGATCACCTGCCCTGCCAGAACCCTCCTCTCTCTGGCCTGTCTCTGATCACCTGCCCTGCCAGAACCCTCCTCTCTCTGGCCTGTCTCTGATCACCTGCCCTGCCAGAACCCTCCTCTCTCTGCCCTGTCTCTGATCACCTGCCCTGCCAGAATCCTCCTCTCTCTGCCCTGTCTCTGATCACCTGCCCTGCCAGAACCCTCCTCTCTCTGCCCTGATCACATTTACAGACATTATGTTTAATGGACGTGAAATAATCCTATACTGTAAAGCCTAAGATCAATGCTTTTAAACAAACACATGTATTTGAAAGGATAAGACATCCGACCACAAATAGAGATGCTAATTTACTTAATCATAACCTATTCTGGACTGACAGTAAATCCTTCACTCTCCAACATATGAATAAACACCTTCTACTGACCTTTATAAAACTCTGGTTTCACCATCAGCCTCCTCTCTGTGCTCCATCTGGTTCTGTGTGTGTCTGACAGTAATGCTGACAGTCTGATCACCTGTAGTGCTGCCTTGTACTCATCTGATCCCAACATTAAAGACTGCTCTTACTGCTGTTGGTATTGGTACTGTTCATGAACATACAGTACATATTTGAATGTGTCACACCCACATACATACACTCACACACACATACACACACACAGACACACACACACACACACACTTATGCTTGGACCAGTTGATCCAGTTTGGAGTCTTATTACTGGAACTTTCTTATGTAAGGGTGCATGCATGCCAAAACTGGATGGGAGAAAAGCAGAGGTTTGAAGGAGAGATGGAGAGGAGGAGTAAGGAGGTAAAGGAGACGGGGTGAGGAGGAGAGAGGGGGAGGTGTAGAGGAGGAGAGAGGAGGTAAAGGAGACAGGGGGTGAGGAGGAGAGAGGGGGAGGAGTAGAGGAGGAGGTAAAGGAGAGGGGGTGAGGAGGAGAGAGGGGGAGGAGTAGAGGAGGAGGTAAAGGAGAGGGGGTGAGGAGGAGAGAGGGGGAGGTGTAGAGGAGGAGAGAGGAGGTAAAGGAGACAGGGGGTGAGGAGGAGAGAGGGGGAGGAGTAGTGGAGGAGAGAGGAAGTAAAGGAGACAGGGGGTGAGGAGGAGAGAGGGGGAGGAGTAGAGGAGGAGAGAGGAGGTAAAGGAGAGGGGGTGAGGAGGAGAGAGGGGGAGGTGTAGAGGAGGAGAGAGGAGGTAAAGGAGACAGGGGGTGAGGAGGAGAGAGGGGGAGGAGTAGTGGAGGAGAGAGGAAGTAAAGGAGACAGGGGGTGAGGAGGAGAGAGGGGGAGGAGTAGAGGAGGAGAGAGGAGGTAAAGGAGAGGGGGTGAGGAGGAGAGAGGGGGAGGTGTAGAGGAGGAGAGAGGAGGTAAAGGACACAGGGGATGAGGGGGAGGATTTGATCCTGGCATGTTGTGACTCGCACTTGAGATCCTTTTTCTTAACCTGAATCTTGACGGGAAGGAGAGAGAGATACAGAAAAAGATAGAGAATGTACACTGTGTATATGTGTGAATTCATTTGTATCAGTGTACTGTATGTGTAAATATATGTTTGTAAGTGTGAGTGGAGGAGAATGCAGTACACCCCTTTGTGGTGTGTGTATGTATGTGTTTGTATGTATATAGGTTCATATAATAATAATATGATATATGTAGGTTTGCTGTATGTATACTGTACAGTATGCTTGTGTTATCAATATTTGACCTATAATATCTTAACTTGCCAATAAAGCACTTAAAATGTTGATAAAAAGTGAAAGAGATAGAGGAGAAGTGAGAGAGAGAGAGAGAGAGAGAGAGAGAGAGAGGGAGAGAGAGAGAGGGTGAGAGAGAGAGAGGGCGAGAGAGAGGGAGAGAGATAGAGAGGGAGAGAGAGAGAGAGAGAGAGAGAGAGAGAGGGAGAGAGAGATAGAGAGGGAGAGAGAGGGAGAGAGAGGGAGAGAGAAAGGAGCGGGAGGATAGAGAGAGTTTTCCATTACTGTGTGTGGAAGCACTAATCAGTGGTTCACAATGCAGCCATGTCCTAGTGCTGCCCCCTAGTGGTGCTACAGGACACTTGTCGCATTGAAACAATGTCAAGACTTTGCAAGTGTTTAGGTCCTCAAAGTGTTTCTTCTGGTATTAGTCACCTCTTCAGGGGCCCTAGCATTAGACCAACTGGACACAACTGGTGTGTCAGAACTCCAAAAAACACAGATCCAATACATGACGCTGCCAGGATCACAGGGTAAGAAGGACAAAAACAGGTTTTATATTATAGTAGAATATGATATACTTGTAATCTTTTCTTCACAAGATAAATACTATATTTTCGGGTTGTCAGTGTTTGTCATGCCTCATTACAGGTGAGACTTACGACAGCCTTGGAGCGAACACCCTCGTCTGAACTGTTTGTTGAATGTATTTGAGTTTGTGTCATCATGAAGAATAAGACTGCCTGCGCTTTGTTTAGTTGAGCTTGTTTTTGTACTCAGTGGGCAGCAGTCGTGGAGTCAGAGGGGAGGCCCTGGACCCCCTGATATCAGACTGGTGTGGTGGAATCTTATCATTAAAAGTCTGAGGTCAGAAGAATGTTTTTATCTGTTTATTCTTACAGGAAGGAGGAGCAGTTCTAAAACAGTACCAAAATGATGTCTGGAATAGAAAGGCTCTCTGACATGACATTATATGAGCACTCCTTTGAACAGTAGTTCTAAAACATTTACATAATCAGTTCAATAGTTCATGTCTATCAAAGGAGGAACTCCACAATATGTAAGGAAGCAAAAAGGAAACAGGCTGCAGAACTTAATACAGATGTTCAACACTAGAGACAGAGCTCAAGACAAGAAAGAGGAAGTTGAAGAATTCCTGCTGTGTGGGCAGAACAACCAGGGTCAAACAGTCACATTTGTTACATGTTTGGTCAGCAAACAATAACTGTTCTAGGCCAAAGAATATAATAAACATCTTGAAGAAAAGTAATTTTATATTACATGAGTTAGACACCCCCCTACCAACACCCCTCTTTATCACTCACAGTGAGTTAGATGTGTGTGTATGTGTGAGTGTGTGTGTATGTGTTCCACAGTCTGTGGAATGCTCTCCCTGATCACCTGAGGACACCACAGACTGTGGAATGCTTTTAAACGTGGCCTCAAAACTCACCTTTTTAACAGAGCCGTTGGTTGATTGACTCACTATTCTGTCCCATTTTCTTTTTTGGTCGACATGATTTTATCTTTATTTTTTTCGCCCTTTCTTGTTTTTAACCTGTAGCACTTTGAGATTTTAGCTAATGTGAAGTGCATTATAAATATTATTATTAGGATACTATAAAGAGAGAGAGAGATCCAGAAAGAGGGAGAAACAGAGAGAGAGAGAGAGAAACTGCTGCAGGCAAAGACGTGGAGGAGGGAGAGGGGGGGGGGAGAATGTGCTCTCTTCAGGGGGAGAGCACACATGGGGAGAGAGATGAGGATGAAAACGTTTCAATAGACACACTGAGAGAGCTCAGTGAAGGTAAGGAGGACAGAGACAAGGAGAGGAGGTGGGGGGAGCAGATAAAGAGGGGGAGGGGGGGAGGTTGTGCATGTGAGAAGGCAGGGAGGAGGAAAGGATCTTTCTGTCTCTCTCTCTCTAGGTAATGGGGGGGGGGGGGGGGGGGCAGGGAGCGCAGTCTGTGGTACTGGAGCTTGGCTCTGGCCGGAGGGGGGGAGGGATGGGGACCAGGAGAGAGAGGGGGAGCAGACGGTGGGCTGGGACACAGGCTGGGGGGGTCAGAGAGGGGGAGGGCCGAGGCTGGACTGGCTGCCTGACTTAACCAGAAGTTCTGCTCTCCTGAATAAACCCTCCCCTATCTCCCCTGTCCCCTATAGACCTGCTGTACCTGGACTGACCCTCACCTGTCACTGACCACCACGCTCCTATAGACCTGCTGTACCTGGACTGACCCTCACCTGTCTGACCACCACGCTCCTATAGACCTGCTGTACCTGGACTGACCCTCACCTGTTCCTGACCATGATTCTGGATTAGCCCTTGGTACATCTGAACCTGTGTTCTGAATCAAAGTTCTGCACTTGTGTTTCTCCTGGTCTCTCTGTCCTGCTACAACCAAGAGTCTTCATGACCAGGAATATCTACACCCTTTTCTCTTGGGCTGAATCTATTTCACTTTATTAACCTTCTGTTGTACCTGGACTGACCCTCACCTGTCACTGACCACCACGCTCCTATAGACCTGCTGTACCTGGACTGACCCTCACCTGTCTCCCCAGATAACTGCTGTGTGCTGATTCAGCAGCACTGGAATGAGAGCAGTGTTGTCATGGCTGTGTGCTGGAGGTCACATGTATATGGGGACAATAACAGCAGTCTCAGACAGGGTTAGGGTTAGAAAGGGAGGGCCGTAGTGTCTTACAGATCTCCTCCACTCCCTCACCACGGAGGATGGCTACCGATCTCCTCCACTCCTCTGGTGGAATGAGCCTGAATGCCAGGAGACACAGGACATCCCACACCCTCATCCATGATACTGAGAGCATTGTGGAGCCAGTGAGAGAGGCTTTGTGGAGACAAAGTATCCCAACTCTTGATCCACCACATCACATCAGTAACACAGGACAATATTGGCCAAACAACGAAAACAAATTCCCCTGTTTGATGGAAGATGGGAAACTAAACGGTGTTTTAACATTAACCAATGTCCATGCCAATACCACAATGCCAATATCAATATAATTAGGTATTTGACTGTGGGTTAAATCAGAGCAAGAATGAAGTAAGGTTAACATTAAATAGATATTTGATAACATTGCAAATGAATGAAATCAATTACAAGGCAAACATGTTACAAAATGAAGGCTTTAAATCTTACCTACTCTACCATGATTATTGTAAATCAGAGAGAGAAAGCAAGAGGTGAGGAAGGAGAAGGAGTAGGACAAGCCAGAGCTGAGGAGAAGGTCTCAGGAGATGAAGAATCCATGGAACAATGCTTCACAATTCCCTTTATACACATGAACAACCAATCAGACCACATCTTGACCCTTATCAACACATGACTTAGCAATGCGACAGTAAGTTACACAATGAGGTGTGAGACCCATCAAGCAGAGACTCTGTCCAGCAACTCCAGATGTTAGCATGAGAGAGGAGGGGGCAGGGGGACACCCAGCCTTACAGTGGCATGAGAGAGGAGGGGGCAGGGGGACACCCAGCCTTACAGTGGCATGAGAGAGGAGGGGGCAGGGGGACACCCAGCCTTACAGTAGCATGAGAGAGGAGGGGGCAGGGGGACACCCAGCCTTACAGTGGCATGAGAGAGGAGGGGGCAGGGGGACACCCAGCCTTACAGTAGCATGAGAGAGGAGGGGGCAGGGTGACACCCAGCCTTACAGTGGCATGAGAGAGGAGGGGGCAGGGGGACACCCAGCCTTACAGTAGCATGAGAGAGGAGGGGGCAGGGGGACACCCAGCCTTACAGTAGCATGAGAGAGGAGGGGGCAGGGGGACACCCAGCCTTACAGTGGCATGAGAGAGGAGGGGGCAGGGGGACACCCAGCCTTACAGTAGCATGAGAGAGGAGGGGGCAGGGGGACACCCAGCCTTACAGTAGCATGAGAGAGCGCCTACTGGACATAAACACAGCTACGTTTTTCTTTCTCCCCGCTGTGTGGAGGGGGGAAGAATGATCTCAGCTGGCAGCTCTGTACCCTGAACATCCCACTGGTGACCTTGGGCACACAGCCTGGGTTAGGTCACACCACTGGGCTTGTCTGGTCACCTGAGATGATCAGACAGTCTGCGTGTGTGGACAAGGCACACAAGTCACTCACTGGCTTAGCCGGAGTCAGAGCGAGGAGGAAGCTGGTGAGATAAACGAAGCGCAGGCTGGTGATCGGTTCAAACAAAGGCTTCCATAACTAGACCCTTGTCTCTGACGCTTTAATCCATTTCACTTTATTAACCTTCTGACATTCCCCAGACAGCTGCTCTCTGCTGATTCAGCAGCACTGGAATGAGATCCATGTTGTCATGGTTATGTGCTGGAATTCACGTGGTCCCACCGGGGCCCTGACGCTCTCTGAGGGGGTCTGAGCCTGTACGTACCAGACAGGAAACGTTTAACCAACAGGAGGCTGAACAGTCGTCCTGGCAACACCGTCATGACAAGCTGAGACGGCTGTTGCATATACCCTGACACTACCCGCAGTCTCCTGTCAAACAGTGATCGTAAAAAGCACAAGAACGTTTTGATCCGGTACGAGACTGGGTCAACGTTTTGTCCTTCACACCACCGAGAGAAAGTTTGCCAGCGTGTCACATGACCCCTCACAGTGGATCACATGACCCCTCACAGTGGATCACATGACCCCTCACAGTGGATCACATGCGTGTGCTCTGTACAGTCTGGATGACAGCCTCAGACAGACCTCTGTGTTCTAACAGGTCCCTCTCAGTAGCCAAGCCATGAGAGGACCTCCGATCCCAGGTGGGCTCTTCACCGTGCCTCCGGCTTGGGAGAGCATCCTTCCACTGAGGGAGAGGCCTCGTCCATCCACCCCCAACGGTGGTTCGTCCCCGTGACATCAGGTCTGCTCCTTTGTTGAGCAGGTCTGGGATATGCAGGGCTCTCAGGGAGGGGAGACAAGACAGGTACTCATGCAGGCACCTAAATTTGTCCTTTGAGCCTTCTCATGCTACAAATGGACAGATACAAACAGATGGGTTTCAGCAAAACAATGATTGTCACCGAACTACCTCCTAGTTAAGTTACTAAACCAGCTCCCTGGTTCATGTGTGTGTGTGTGACCCCGCCCAGAGTAGGGAGGGAGGGTAGGGAGGGAGGGTAGGGAGGGTGGGGGGAGAGAGTAGGGAGGGAGGGTGGGGTAGAGAGTAGGGAGGGAGGGTGGGGGGGAGAGAGTAGGGAGGGAGGGTAGGGAGGGAGGGTGGGGGGAGAGAGTAGGGAGGGAGGGTGGGGAGGGTGGGGGGGAGAGAGTAGGGAGGGAGGGTAGGGAGGGAGGGTGGGGGGGAGAGAGTAGGGAGGGAGAGTAGGGAGGGAGGGTGGGGGGGAGAGAGTAGGGAGGGAGGGTGGGGGGGAGAGAGTAGAGAGGGAGGGTGGGGAGGGAGGGTGGGGGGAGAGAGTAGGGAGGGAGGGTAGGGAGGGAGGGTGGGTGGGGGGAGAGAGTAGGGAGGGAGGGTAGGGAGGGAGGGTGGGGGGAGAGAGTAGGGAGGGAGAGTAGGGAGGGAGGGTGGGGTGAGAGTAGGGAGGGAGGGTGGGGGGAGAGAGTAGGGAGGGAGGGTAGGGAGGGAGGGTGGGGGGAGAGAGTAGGGAGGGAGAGTAGGGAGGGAGGGTGGGGGGAGAGAGTAGCGAGGGAGGGTGGGGGGGAGAGAGTAGCGAGGGAGGGTGGGGGGGAGAGAGTAGCGAGGGAGGGTGGGGAGGGAGGGTGGGGGGAGAGAGTAGGGAGGGAGGGTAGGGAGGGAGGGTGGGGGGAGAGAGTAGGGAGGGAGGGTAGGGAGGGAGGGTGGGGGGAGAGAGTAGGGAGGGAGGGTGGGGTGAGAGTAGGGAGGGAGGGTGGGAGAGAGTAGGGAGGGAGGGTGGGGGGAGAGAGTAGGGAGGGAGGGTGGGGAGGGAGGGTGGGGGGAGAGAGTAGGGAGGGAGAGTAGGGAGGGAGGGTGGGGGGAGAGAGTAGGGAGGGAGGGTGGGGGGGAGAGAGTAGCGAGGGAGGGTGGGGAGGGAGGGTGGGGGGAGAGAGTAGGGAGGGAGGGTGGGGGGGGAGAGAGTAGCGAGGGAGGGTAGGGAGGGAGGGTGGGGGGGAGAGAGTAGGGAGGGAGGGGGGAGAGAGTAGGGAGGGAGGGTGGGGGGGGAGAGAGTAGGGAGGGAGGGTGGGGGAGAGAGAGGAGTAGGGAGGGAGGGTGGGGGGAGAGAGTAGGGAGGGAGGGTGGGGGGGAGAGAGTAGGGAGGGAGGGTGGGGGGAGAGAGTAGGGAGGGAGGGTAGGGGAGGGAGGGTGGGGGGAGAGAGTAGGGAGGGAGGGTAGGGAGGGTGGGGGGGAGAGAGTAGGGAGGGAGGGTAGGGAGGGAGGGTGGGGGGGAGAGAGTAGGGATTGAGGGTGGGGGGGGAGAGAATAGCGAGAGGGAGGGTAGGGAGGAGGGTGGGGGGAGAGAGTAGGGAGGGAGGGTAGGGAGGGAGGGTGGGGGGAGAGAGTAGGGAGGGGAGAGTAGGGAGGAGGGTGGGGTGAGAGAGTAGCGAGGGAGGCTAGGAAGGGAGGGAGGAGAGAGTAGGGAGGGAGGAGTAGGGAGGGAGGGTGGGGAGAGAGAGTAGCGAGGGAGGGTAGGGAGGGAGGGAGGAGAGAGTAGGGAGGGAGAGTAGGGAGGAGGGTGGGGGGAGAGAGTAGGGAGGGAGGGTGGGGGGGGAGAGAGTAGGGAGGGAGGGTGGGGGGGAGAGAGTAGGGAGGGAGGGTGGGGGGGAGAGAGTAGGGGAGGGAGGGTGGGTGGGGGGAGAGAGTAGGGGAGGGAGGGTGAGGGGAGAGAGAGAGTAGAGAGGGAGGGTTGGGGGGAGAGAGTAGAGAGGGAGGGTGGGGGGGGGGAGAGTAGGGAGGGAGGGTGGGGGGAGAGAGTAGGGAGGGAGGGTGGGGGGGGGAGAGTAGGGAGGGAGGGTGGGGGGGGAGAGAGTAGGGAGGGAGGGTGAGAGAATACATTTACATTTATTCATTTAGCAGACGCTTTTCTCCAAAGCGACTTCCAAGAGAGAGCTTTACAAAAGAGCACAGGTCACTGATCATAACACTGAGACGCCCCAAACATTGCGGGGAGCCAAACAAGAAGCACACATTGTGAAAAACCTAAATAAGTGCCAGAAGGAAGAACCATAAGAGCAGACGGTTGTCAGACGAAGACCGTAGGTGGCGGGGGGGGGGGGGGGGGAGAGAGTAGGGAGGGAGGGTGGGGGGGAGAGAGTAGGGAGGGAGGGTGGGGGGAGGGTGGGTGGGTGGGGGGAGAGAGTGGGGAGGGAGGGTGAGGGGAGAGAGAGAGTAAGGAGGGAGGGTGGGGGGGAGAGAGTAGAGAGGGAGAGTGGGGGGGAGAGAGTAGGGAGGGAGGGTGGGGGGAGAGAGTAGGGAGGGAGGGTGGGGGGGAGAGAGTAGGGAGGGAGGGTGGGGGGGAGAGAGTAGGGAGGGAGGGTGAGAGAATACATTTACATTTATTCATTTAGCAGACGCTTTTCTCCAAAGCGACTTCCAAGAGAGAGCTTTACAAAAGAGCACAGGTCACTGATCATAACACTGAGACGCCCCAAACATTGCGGGGAGCCAAACAAGAAGCACACATTGTGAAAAACCTAAATAAGTGCCAGAAGGAAGAACCATAAGAGCAGACGGTTGTCAGAAGAATACCGTAGGTGGCGGGGGGGGGGGGAGGGTGGGGGAGAGAGTAGGGAGGGAGGGTGGGGGGGAGAGAGTAGGGAGGGAGGGTGGGGGGGAGAGAGTAGGGAGGGAGGGTGGGGGAGAGAGAGAGTAGGGAGGGAGGGTGGGGGGAGAGAGTAGGGAGGGAGGGTGGGGGGAGAGAGTAGGGAGGGAGGGTGGGGAGGGAGGGTGGGGGGAGAGAGTAGGGAGGGAGGGTAGGGAGGGAGGGTGGGGGGAGAGAGTAGGGAGGGAGGGTAGGGAGGGAGGGTGGGGGGAGAGAGTAGGGAGGGAGGGTAGGGAGGGAGGGTGGGGGGAGAGAGTAGGGATTGAGGGTGGGGGGGAGAGAATAGCGAGGGAGGGTAGGGAGGGAGGGTGGGGGGAGAGAGTAGGGAGGGAGGGTGGGTGGGGGGAGAGAGTAGGGAGGGAGATTAGGGAGGGAGGGTGGGGTGAGAATAGGGAGGGAGGGTGGGGAGGGAGGGTAGGGGGAGAGAGTAGCGAGGGAGGGTAGGGAGGGAGGGTGGGGGGAGAGAGTAGGGAGGGAGGGTAGGGAGGGAGGGGGGAGAGTAGGGAGGGAGGGTGGGGGGAGAGAGTAGGGAGGGAGAGTAGGGAGGGAGGGTGGGGGGAGAGAGTAGGGAGGGAGGGTGGGGAGGGAGGGTAGGGAGGGAGGGTGGGGGGAGAGAGTAGGGAGGGAGGGTGGGGGGGAGAGAGTAGGGAGGGAGGGTGGGGGGGGAGACAGTAGGGAGGGAGGGTGGGGGAGAGAGAAAGTAGGGAGGGAGGGTGGGGGGGAGAGAGTAGGGAGGGAGGGTGGGGGAGAGAGAAAGTAGGGAGGGAGGGTGGGGGGGAGAGAGTAGGGAGGGAGGGTAGGGAGGGAGGGTGGGGTGAGAATAGGGAGGGAGGGTGGGGGGGAGAGAGTAGGGAGGGAGGGTGGGGGGAGAGAGTAGGGAGGGAGGGTGGGGAGGGAGGGTGGGGGGAGAGAGTAGGGAGGGAGAGTAGGGAGGGAGGGTGGGGGGAGAGAGTAGGGAGGGAGGGTGGGGGGAGAGAGTAGCGAGGGAGGGTAGGGAGGGAGGGTGGGGGGAGAGAGTAGGGAGGGAGGGTAGGGAGGGAGGGGGGAGAGTAGGGAGGGAGGGTGGGGGGAGAGAGTAGGGAGGGAGAGTAGGGAGGGAGGGTGGGGGGAGAGAGTAGGGAGGGAGGGTGGGGAGGGAGGGTAGGGAGGGAGGGTGGGGGGAGAGAGTAGGGAGGGAGGGTGGGGGGGAGAGAGTAGGGAGGGAGGGTGGGGGGGGAGAGAGTAGGGAGGGAGTGTGGGGGAGAGAGAAAGTAGGGAGGGAGGGTGGGGGGGAGAGAGTAGGGAGGGAGGGTGGGGGGGAGAGAGTAGGGAGGGAGGGTGGGGGGAGAGAGTAGGGAGGGAGGGTGGGGGGAGGGTGGGTGGGGGGAGAAAGTGGGGAGGGAGGGTGAGGGGAGAGAGAGAGTAGGGAGGGAGGGTGGGGGGGAGAGAGTAGAGAGGGAGGGTGGGGGGGAGAGAGTAGGGAGGGAGGGTGGGGGGGAGAGAGTAGAGAGGGAGGGTGGGGGGGAGAGAGTAGGGAGGGAGGGTGGGGGGAGAGAGTAGGGAGGGAGGGTGGGAGAGTAGGGAGGGAGGTGAGGGGAGAGAGTAGGGAGGGAGAGTAGGGAGGGAGGGTGGGGGGAGAGAGTAGGGAGGGAGGGTGGGGGGGAGGTGAGTAGGGAGGAGGGTGGGGGGGAGAGAGTAGGGAGGGAGGGTGGGGGGAGAGAGTAGGGAGGGAGGGTGGGTGGGGGGAGAGAGTAGGGAGGGAGGGTGAGGGGAGAGAGAGAGTAGAGAGGGAGGGTTGGGGGGAGAGAGTAGAGAGGGAGGGTGGGGGGGGGAGAGTAGGGAGGGAGGGTGGGGGGAGAGAGTAGGGAGGGAGGGTGGGGGGGGAGAGTAGGGAGGGAGGGTGGGGGGGAGAGAGTAGGGAGGGAGGGTGAGAGAATACATTTACATTTATTCATTTAGCAGACGCTTTTCTCCAAAGCGGGTGCTCTTGAGCGGTGGGACCACCAGACGGTTGTCAGAAGAAGACTGTAGGTGGCGGGGGGGGGGGGTGTAAGGCTGGAGGAGAGACTTGATGTAGTCGGGAGCAGTCCCGTTCACCGCTCGGAAGGTCAGTACCAGAGTCTTGAATCTGATACGGGCCGTGATGGGAAGCCAGTGGAGGGAGATGAGGAGTGGGGGGAGAGAGTAGGGAGGGAGGGTGGGAGAGTAGGGAGGGAGGTGAGGGGAGAGAGTAGGGAGGGAGAGTAGGGAGGGAGGGTGGGGGGAGAGAGTAGGGAGGGGGGGTGGGGGGGAGAGAGTAGGGAGGGAGGGTGGGGGGAGAGAGTACGGAGAGAGAGAGTAGGGAGGGAGGGTGGGGGGCAGAGAGTAGGGAGGGAGGGTGGGGGGGAGAGAGTAGAGAGGGAAGGTGGGGGGAGAGAGTAGGGAGAGAGAGTGGGGAGGGAGGGTGGAGGGAGAGAGTAGGGAGGGAGTGTGGGGAGGGAGGGTGGGGAGAGTGGGAGGGTGGGGAAGAAAGTAGGGAGGGAGGGTGGGGGAGAGAGTAGAGAGGGAGGGTGGGGGGAGAGAGTAGGGAGAGAGAGAATACGGAGGGAGGGTAGGGGGAGAGAGTAGGGAGGGAGGGGGGAGAGTGTAGGGAGGGAGGTTAGGGAGGGAGGGTGAGGGGAGAGAGTAGGGAGGGAGGGTGAGGGGAGAGAGTAGGGAGGGAGGGTGGGGGGAGAGAGTAGGGAGGGAGTGTGGGGAGGGAGGGTGGGGGGAGAGAGTAGGGAGAGAGGGTGGGGGGGAGAAAGTAGGGAGGGAGGGTGGGGGATAGAGTAGGGAGGGAGGGTGGGGGAGAGAGTAGGGAGGGAGGGGATCACACTAGACACACACACAGTGTATATTCAAGTGGGTAATACTGTCATATTACTGGTCCTAAATGTAGTGTTTCCAGTGTGTGTGTGTGTGTGTACATGTGTGTGTGTGTACGTGTGTGTGTGTGTGTGTGTAAATGTGTGTGTGTCTGTGTGTCTGTGTGTGTGTGTGTGTCTATAGGGCCACTGGGTCACCAACAAACACACAGCATGTCTTCTATCATCCTGTATAAAACATCTTTATTTCTCCTTATTTAGTCACTAAGACACTATTTAGTTCATCACATTCAGTGGAACTGAGATCAAAGACAGGATCAGAATCAGAATCAGAATGGGATTTATTCGCCATGAGAGTTTGCACAGACAAGGAATTTGCTTTGGCAGGAAGGTGCATACAATAAACATATACCTAAAATTAAAATATGTGGACTATCTATACTAAGGGTACATAAACTTGGATTGTTGTTTGTCAACAATGAACCCGTTAAGGAGTAGCATCACACGTGTGCGATAGTTCGAAAGCCCCACAGAGTAACGTCGCACGTGTGATTCTGAACATTCCAACCCGCTATTTTCCGATAGACAAAAACGACATGACAAACGCTGTAGTATGGCTTCAAAATGTACAGTTAGGAGGCTAACAAGTAACGCTAGCAGGTAGTAGCATTGCTACGAGTATTATGCTAGGTTGCTAGGTAACGGAAGCTAACTAAAGCTAGCTAGCTTCCGTTTTGGAAAAATAACTCACTCTGGTGGAAGCGTCGGTAATATTTAGAGATATTAATCATATTTCATATCAGTAATATTTACATCTAAAGGTTAAAACAAAACAAACATTCTACACACAGCAATATTTACAAACACTCTGGGATATCAATCACAACTGTATACAGTTCAATCTTCAATGACATCTATGTGAGCACAGTGTGTGAGAGTGTGTGTGGGCTATTCTACCTGACACAGGGACACTGAGGAGTCAGGCCAAACCCTGAACCCAGGATAGAGGGGCTCAGTGAATGTGCTGTGGAATGTGTGCAGGTGGGTCAGTGTGTCAGAGGAGACTGTGTAGAAGGACAGAGTGCCGGCCGGCCAGTCCAGATACACTCCTACTCTGTGGGAGCTGGAGGGGGGGGCAGGTATGTCAGTGCTCTTATTATTGTGCCTGGCAGAGTAACTGTTATCATCACACTCCAGACTCCAGGACTTGTTATTGTATCCAAGCACACAGTCACCCATTCCTCTCCTGCTGATTCCTTTATATGTCACTGCTATATAAACCCCTCTTCTTCCACTCCACTCTACCTCCCAGTAACAGCGCCCAGACAGACCCTCTCTACACAGCACCTGTGACCAGTTCTCAAATCTCTCTGGGTGATCAGGATACGGCTGCTCCTCTCTCCTCCTTGTCACCTTTCTGTTCTCCTCAGACAGAGAGAGTTCTCTGTGTGCTGTGTTTGGGTCCAGTGTGAGCTCACAGGCATCTGATGGGGGAGACCAAGACACAATATATTACTGATCATCATCCTTCACATTAGAATGTCTCCCTCTTCCTGCCCTCCCTCTCTCTCTCTCTCTCTCTCTACCCATCCTCACTCCCCCTTTCATTCTCTCTCTCTCTCTACCCATCCTCACTCTCTCTCTCTTCACTCTCTCTCTCTCTCTACCCATCCTCACTCCCCCTTTCATTCTCTCTCTCTCTCTTCACTCTCTCTCTCTCTACCCTGCTCTCTGTCCCTCCCCCTCTCTCTCTCTTCCACTCTCCCTCTCTTCCTTTCATTCTCTCATTCTGTTCTCCCTCCCTCACATGCTAACTCTCTCCCTCCAAATCCCTCTTTCCATCATCCCTCATCTCCTTACCCCTGATATGCCCCCATCACTCCATCTTTCTAGGGAGGAGGGGAACAGGGGAGGAGAGGGAGAAGTGAAGAGAGGAGAGGGAGGAGGGGAAGAAGGGGAAGAGGGGAGGAGAGCAGAGGGAAGAGGGAGGAGAGGAAGAAGGGAGAAGAGGAAGAAGGGGAAGAGGGGAGGAGAGGAAGAAGGAGAAGAGGGGAGGAGGGGAAGAGGGGAGGAGGGGAAAAAGGGAGGAGAGGAAGAAGGGGAAGAAGGGAGGAGAGGAAGAGGAGAGCAGAGGGAAGAGGGGAAAAGGGGAGGAGAGGGAGGAGGGGAAGAGGAGAGCAGATGAGAGGGGAAGAGGAGAGGAGAGCAGAGGAGGGGAGGAGAGCAGAGGGAAGAGTGGAAGAGGGGAGGAGGGGAAGAGAGGAGAGGGAGAAGGGGAGGAGGGGAGCAGAGGAGAGGGGAAGAGGGGAGGAGAGGGAGGAGAGGAAGAAGGGAAGAGGGGAGGAGAGGAAGAGGGGAGGAGAGGGAGGAGGGGAAGAGGAGAGCAGAGGAGAGGGAAGAGGGGAAGAAGGGGAAGAGGAGAGCAGAGGAGAGGGGAAGAGGGGAGGAGAGGAAGAGGGGAAGAGGGGAGGAGAGGGAGGAGAGCAGAGGAGGGGAAGAGGGGAGGAGAGGAGGGGAGGAGGGAAGAGGGAGGAGGGGAAGAGGAGAGGGAGAGGGGAAGAGGAGAGGAGAGCAGAGGAGGGGAAGAGGGGAGGAGAGGAGGGGAAGAGGGGAGGAGAGCAGAGGGAAGAAGGGAAGAGGGGAGGAGAGGAGGGGAAGAGGGGAGGAGAGCAGAGGGAAGAAGGGAAGAGGGGAGGAGGGGAAGAGGGGAGGAGAGGAGGGGAAGGAGGAGGGGAAGAGGGGAGGAGAGGGAGGAGGGGAAGAGGAGAGAAGAGGGAGGGGAAGAAGGGAAGAGGGAAGGGAGGAGAGGAAGAGGGGAAGAGGAAAGAAGAGGGAGGGGAAGAAGGGAAGAGGGGAGGAAGGGAGGAGAGGAAGAGGGAGGAGGGGAAGAGGAGAGGAAGAGGAGAGGAAGAGGGAGGGGGGGAAGAGGGAGGAAGGGAAGAGGAGAGGAGGGGAAGAGAGGGAGGAGAGCAGAGGGAGGAGGGGAAGAGAGGGAGGAAAAGAAGGGAAGAGGGGAGGAGGGGAGAGGGAGATGGGGAAGAGGGGCGGAGAGAGAGGAGGGGAAGAGGAGAGCAGAGGGAGGGGAGGGGAACAGGGGAGGGGAAGAGGAGAGAGAGGGAGGAGGGGAAGAAGGGAAGAGGGGAGGAGGGGAAGAGGGAGGAGAGGAAGAGGGAGGAGGGGAAGAAGAGAGCAGAGGGAGGGGAACAGGGGAGGGGAGGGAGGAGGGGAAGAGGAGAGAGAGGGAGGAGGGGAAGAGGAGAGAGAGGGAGGAGGGGAAGAAGGGAAGAGGGGAGGAGGGGAAGAGGGAGGAGAGGAAGAGGGAGGAGAGGGAGGGGAACAGGGGAGGAGAGGGAAGAAGGGAAGGGGAGAGCAGAGGGAAGAGGGGAAGAGGGGAGGAGAGCAGAGGGAAGGAGAGCAGAGGGAAGGAGAGGAAGAAGGGAAGAGGGAGGAGGGGAGGAGAGGGAGGAGGGGGAGAAGGGAAGAGGGGAGGAGAGGAAGAGGGGAAGAGGAGAGGAGAGGAAGAGGAGAGAAGAGGGAGGAGGGGAAGAGGGGAGGGGAGGGAGGAGGGGAAGAAGGGAAGAGGGGAGGAGGGGAGGAGAGGAAGAGGGAGGAGGGGAAGAGGGAGGAGGGGAAGAGGAGAGGAGAGGGAGAAGGGGAGGAGAGGGAGAAGGGGAGGAGAGGAGAGGGAGAAGGGGAGGAGAGGAAGAGGAGAGAAGAGGGAGGAGGGGAAGAGGGGAGGAGAGGAAGAGGGGAAGAGGGAGGAGGGGAAGAGGGGAGGAGAGGGAGGAGGGGGAGAAGGGAAGAGGGGAGGAGAGGAAGAGGGGAAGAGGAGAGGAGAGGAAGAGGAGAGAAGAGGGAGGAGGGGAGGAGAGGGAGGAGGGGAAGAAGGGAAGAGGGGAGGAGAGGAAGAGGGGAGGAGGGGAAGAGGAGAGGAGAGGGAGAAGGGGAAGAGGGGAGGAGAGCAGAGGGAAGAGGGGAAGAGGGGGATGAGGGGAAGAGGAGAGGAGGGGACGAGGGGAGGAAGAGGGAGGAGGGGAAGAGGAGAGGAGAGCAGAGGAGGGGAAGAGGGGAGGAGAGGAAGAGGGAGGAGGGGAAGAGGGGAGGAGAGCAGAGGAGGGGAAGAGGGGAGGAGAGGAAGAGGGGAGGAGAGGGAGGAGGGGAGAAGGAAGGGGACATAGCACACACAGACGTACACACAGTATTGATGTGGGTAATTGTGTTAAATTACTGCTTCTAAAAGTGTGTGTTTACAGTGTGTGTGTGTCCATTTTTGACAGTGTCCAAGTCACTAATGGTATTGTCCCTTGTATGACCTTGTGTACTAGAACCAAGTAGCAGTCAATACTCACATTTCCTAAGGCCAGGTTTGATCCAGCACTCTCCACCATGATCCACACTGCAGGGATAAGCAGAGGAATGATGAAAATACACTTCACCTGTTGATAAGTGACTTAGCAACTGACTTTCTAAGTAAACATGTTGTTTCTCTCATCATCAGAGGTGTATTCCAGAAAGCAGGTTTTACAAACTCTGAGCCGGCTGCGTAAAGTCGGACATTCCTGCTTCCTGGTTTGCTGCGTTGACGTCAGTCATGGCCGATCAAGCGCTGTTTGCTTACTTCATCACTGACGAACTGCATGGTATAATTAGCCTACGTGACAAAAAAAGTTGTTTTGGTTAAAATCAACAAATAATCATGATAATTAATCATGATCTCAATGTTGATCAAAATAATCGTGCTTATCATTTTGCCCATAATCGTGCAGCCCTAGTGTGTAGGTTGTCCTTTGATGATAAATTCCAAATATGCTTTCATCAGATTTGATCCAACAACATTACTATTTTACCTATAATGCCGCAAAGTGCTGAACCATTCCAATTTATAGCATTTTGAGCTCTTGTAGCCTCTTGCACTCAATCACTTACTAGGTGACGTCAAGTAAGTGATTGAGGGTTCAGGGCTTAGGGTTTAGGGGGGACATTGGGATTGGGCCTTAGTATCATCATTCTCTGCACAAAGGTGTCCAAAACTGAGTAAATATAATAATATTTGTAGTTAAAAACATTCGGCAAATATAACAATATGAGTCCAACATAATGTTTATATTATATGAAGCTCAAAAACTATTTTGCGCTCAAATTGATTCCATTTTCTTTTCTTGTTGAAGTCCCTAGCTACATTCACTTCAAACCGACACTAAGACCTAGGTTTGAGCTGAGCTACATTTTACAACGTCTGGTTTTAGTGACCTCTCTTTCTGGAGCTAAAAACCCAGAGTTTCCCTCATCTCAGGGTTTAAAAACTCAGTTTTCACTAAACCCGCTTTCTGGAAATACAATTATGATTGTGGCTACAACCATATTGTAGATTGTAGAGTAAACATGCAGTTTTGATTGTAACATCAAGAAATGCAAGGCCTATTAACGTAATTAGATATATTCAGTGTTAAGCGACATTACATTAAGAGGTATATAAAAAACAAACATCTCCTTACTTGAGTTTCTCCAGTCTGCAGTGTGGATCCTCCAGTCTAGCAGAGAGCAGCTTCAATCCTTTTTCTCCTGGATGATTGTAGCTCAGGTCCAGTTCCCTCAGGTGGAAGGGGTTGGACCTCAGAGCTGAGGCCAGAGAAGCACAGCCTTCCTCTGTGACCAGACAGCCTGACAGCCTGTAGAAAGAGGATCAATATTGTGACAGAATCCATCTGGGCCTCCAGAGTGAGTCAGCACAGAGGGGTTCATTTGGCAGGTACTGTCATAGCTGCACCTCCCCTCATTAGACAGAGTGACCCACGTAATCCAATATCAGAAAAGTTGAAGATGTAACTCTTTATCCTGTATAAGAATGATACTGTTGTAGCGGGGTTTGCTCGTTTAAGATTAGCAATACTTAATTTAATAATAAAGCATGTAGTTCTTGGGGGCACCACCTCTTATTGTTAAAGGGATAGAGGAAACCTTATTGAATAATATTGAAATAATAGCCTTCGTAATAATCAATCTAATCTTAAGTAGTGAATTCTATGAAAGTAGAGCAGATCAGATAACGGGAGTGATACGTGAGGATTATACACAATGATTTATTTAGGAGAATGTAATTATAATGAACAAATACCAGGTAAGTTATGGGTTAGTCAGAGTAGTACAGTGGCTGTATGCAAATGAGGGCGAGCAACACAATGGCTGTGTAGAGCGCGTGTGAAGGGGGGAGAGAGAGAGAGAGAGGGGTAGAGAGGGACAGGTAGGCCTTTGGGGTAACAATGGACGAGCAAGGGTAACTGACTTAGCAAGGGTTAAGTTAGCTAAATTGTAAAGTACAATCAAACATCAACAATTTAATCACAACATGCCAATATATCACAAGTAAGAAATATTGCAAATCGTAGTTACTTTTGTCGGTTTGAAGAAAGAGTCAAAGGTTCGTTATGTCCAACGAATAGAAAGCGGAATCTCTCGTCAAAGTTCCGGGCGCTCAGTGAATGTGCCGATTGAGAGGAATAGGTTAGAGAGTGACGCGTTCACCTCAGTTTAATCCTACGAACAAGCGGGGGTGATTGTACGTTTGGGGGTTTTATACTCCAAAGAACAAGGGGGGGTCCCTGTGAAGGTGACCTCTTTCATTGGTCAGTTACTCCCCACCTGGGCGTCGTCCTGAGATCTGCCTAGGTGTGAAGTAGCTGTACCTTTTGAGTTCCGTTATTTCAACTGTCCATGGAATGCTTAAACTTCAGAATATAACAATACAACATTCATAAATGGTTTTGTTAGTATGGTACAATCGTTTTGATATCAAGATTGGCTGACTTAACTATCCTTGAAGGGAAGTTATAATCAAACCTCAATTAAACAACGTTCTAAGTAAATGAGAAAAACACACATTATAACACATCAACTACTGTCATTGAAATAGTGTCCATGAGCCATGTAGTCCTTGAGAATATGTTTGTAAATCCACATAAGAAAGTTCTTCCTTATAAATCCTTTGTCTGATACTGTAGGCCGTGTGGCCTCTGTTTCTGACCCCATGCTGGGCCAGAAGCTTTGAAGCTTCTCCTCTGGGAGAAGGACAAAGGGGGAAGACCCTCTCCTTGTCGGGGGTAGGAGAAGGTGTGATGGTACTGTGCTTTGTCTGTGGACTGTGCTACACTGTGTTCAGCATTCCATTTGTGTAGAGAGAGGCCAACCCCCCAGGTGAACTATAGGCAAGGTCCAGGCTTAGGTAAACAGGAAGATCCTTATCTTATCTGAGCATTTCATTTAGTTAGCCTAAGCAGGGCCACTTTAAGACATATGCACGCACACACGCACGCACGCGTGCAGGATCTATGCAAGGGAGCCAATGAAAGAAGAGCCATGTGACAGACAATTCTATATATTTGTACAACATGGTTTTTGTATTGGGAATGTTGGGATGATAATAGAGAATCGAGGATAAAGAACAAGCAAGTTTGCTTGTTCAATATTTCCACTATTTTAAACAGTTTTCATATTCCAAAGGAAGAAATATTAGTGCATCCAAACCAGCCAAGATAAATTAGAGTAGGCTATAGGGAAAGGAATTGCACATTTGTGTGCCAGATAATATTTCCACAAAAATTCCCCCATTAAATACAATACATCATGACAGTTTGCATGATTTGAAATGGTCACTTATTATCACACTGGTATTTAATTATCACAGCAAACAATTACTGCACTGAACTGTAAGTAAAGCAAAAATAACAAAACCTGTAATTATCACTCGAACCATTCACGTCTTCTATGCTAAACCTAGCAGTCACGTGAACGTGAATGAGGTGAACGAATCCTTTCTGTTTCCTCTACTGAGCCAATGCAACAGTCCCTATGCGCTGCCACGAGAAGATGAACGAATCACTCACTGAGACGACTCGTTACTCCCCAGTCATTCTAAAGATTCGTTCAAAATGAAGGAATCGTTCACAAACGACACATCACGACTGGCCTCTTGGTTGATGTGAACATACCACTTTACAATTAATAGACGTACACAAAATAAACAAAAATGGCCATTCCTCTGTATACGGAGGTAGTGACCAAATCAACTAATAAGTCTCCCTGTGTGAGTTCTTGTTTAAACTGTAGTTAAGCTGTAGTTCTCCTTTAGCTTTCCGGCAGAATAGACAGCATCTATCTTCCACTTTCCTAACTGTAGGAGCCATTTGTGTTTCTTATTGACATGTCATATTATTTTGGTTAGATAGAACTGTCAGAATATTTTGGACACTGGGTGGCAGTCATTGGAGGCACAGGGTTCTATATTTAGGGACACAGGTGACAGGAAGGGGCACAGGTAGAGGGAAGGGACACAGTTCTCACCAGACCAGAGAACAGACCACAGTGCACAGACCACCAATGACATTGGGAAACCTGGTATGTCAATCTACATTTTACAACTATGCATAATAAATAACAACTAAACGGCAAATAAGGACTGGAAAATCTGATACATTGTGTCAGCATAAGATCACTCCTAAACTACCTGTGTATAATGGCAACGATATAGACGTATTGGAAAACTAGAAACATTAAGCGAGAACTCGCCCTTTTATTGGAACTTGAGCTTCAAACTGAAAAAGGTGTTTTGTATTCCACAAAATCTGGCCGCTATCCCTAATCAAGGGACATTGTCGTCACCTGCGCTGGTCTGACAGATTGGAAACTCTGAAGTTCAACGCACAGGGAGAGTGTGTACTGGCAGCATCAGGCACGCTTTATTGAATGCTATAAAAGCCATATTGGGAAACGGATAATATAATGGTGTTGTTCGACTGAATGCTAAAATCTTACAACAATATCGTCTGTTTGAAAGTCGTGCAGTCGGCATACAAACGTTCCTGCATTACGCCAATGAGGTCTTATGCTTAATAAACAACTAAACGGCAAAGCCCTCTCCTGCTGCCTCTTCCTAGATATTTGTAACTACCTCCCGTTCCCCCTACCCTGCCTCAGTCAACTAAAATGTAATTTTACATATAAAACGGTGAAATATCAGCCTACCTGGCGAACTTGTTCCACTGAGTTGGATTCCAATTGAAGAATATCCCACCTCAGTCGCTCTTTATTAGCTACAAAAATGTCCTGGTTTATACACCGCGAATATCCTGTGGTTATCCTGAGGTAAACTTCTTCTAAATTACAGTAAAAAAACTCTGAAATACTTTTGTTCTGGACTGGAAAGTCATGTTTTGTTGACTTAAACTTTCAGATGTTAGCTACATTTTTCTTATCTTTGAATTTTCTGAGCAGATATACATCGCTGGTTCCGACGCCATTAGTTAACGTCGTTCTTTTTAGAAACACGGCTAACTGATCCAGAGATGGAGATCACATGACAGAACATGCAAACACGACATGCTATTGGACAATATTATCATAGTGAAATAACAGCAAGTTCTTCTGAAAAATGAAAGGGGAATTAAATGGAAGTGAAATTAACCAAATGTATGCAAAAAAAACTTAGCTACCCAATAAATGTATATATTTTAAAATAACAGAATGCTTATCAGTATTTATTTAATTCTGTTAGGTCATTAGATAACCATATTCTGCTACAAAAGAGCAACATAACTGCCTGTTGGCTCTGCCTTCCACCCTGAGAGAACAGGAACTGCTATATTCGGATGCTGTTCGTGGATAACGGTGTTGGAACAAACGGTTAATCATCAACACCATCATGCCTGTCTTTCTGTATTTCAACATTTCAACATTTTATATATAAAATGTTGAAATACAGAAAGACATAGAAAGACATACAGACAGATATATATATATATATATATATATATATATATATATATATATATTTTACACTGCTCAAAAAAATTATGGAACACTTTTGAAAACACATCAGATCTCAATGTGAAAAAAAATTATGTTGGATATCTATACTGATATGGACAGTTTAATGTCTTAGGAACGAAAGGATGACACATCTTTTGATGGAAATACGTTTTCATACTTTAAGAGGGCTTAATTTTATAGACACCCCAAAAATCAAAGTGAAAAAATGATGTGACAGGCTAGTTCATTTTGCCAAAATTAAATTTCTTCAACTCAAAATGCTTCTCAATATCTTGTGTGGCCCCCACGTGCTTGTATGCATGCTTGACAACGTCGCGGCATGCTCCTAATGAGACGACGGATGGTGTCTTGTGGGATGTCCTCCCAGATCTGTCGAAGGGCATCAGTGAGCTCCTGTAAAGTCTGAGGAGCAACCTGGCGGCGTCTGATGGACCGAAACATAATGTCCCAGAGGTGTTCTATCGGGTTTAGGTCAGGTGATCGTGAGAGACATTCAATTGTATCGATTCCTTCATCCTCCAGGTACTGCCTGCACACTCTTGCCACATGAGGCCGGGAATTGTCGTGCATCCGGAGGAACCCAGGACCTGCACCAGCGTAGGGTCTGACCATGGGTTCCAGGATTTCATCCCGATACCTAATGGCAGTCAGACTGCCGTTCTCTAGCCTGTAGAGGCCTGTGCGTCCCTCCATGGTCCACCACTTCCTGGTCCTCCCTCTGACTCTCTAAGCCTTCTGGGAAATCTGAACTCAGAATCCTCTTCATCCTCTTCAGCTCTTTCTTCACAAACCTGATGACGGTCTCCTCAAGCACCTGAAGCAGAGAGGGAAGATATTAGACAAACCAGGAACTATCTACACAGTAGAACAATATGATACAAATGATTCTGTCTTGTTTGTACTTTGTATTAACACAAAACTCACTGTGAATATGGAGGACAAGTCCTCATGGTGACTCTGGTCTGACTCAGACTTCTCCTGTTGATCTCTGAGGACAAGAGATGACATTACTTAACCACATGAACCACATGTATAAGGGCTGATAATCTACTAAGGAGTATTATCATACATAGGCATGAGTGGTAAACTTAACTGTATCCACTCATGCATACACACAGACACACTGTATAAGAGTGATACCATCACTACCAAGTAAACCATCTTCTATACCACTACAAGGCACTATTCCTTTAATACATTCATCAAAGATAGGAGCACTGTTACCCCCAGGTAAACAAGTGTGTTGTGTTTCAACCAGACACTGAAGAATGACATCAGGGTCCACCTCACACAGGGCTGCATGTTTGCTAGCAGCCTGCTTTAGACACTGCAGCACTCCTCAACCCAGGAGTTTAAGACCTTCTGGTCTCAACCAGTCTAAGAGGGCTGAGCCCCGCCCGGTCTGTGCTCATACCAGGCCTGGTACCTGCAGGGCTGGACACTGACTCTCATGCTGTCTGTGTGTGTGTGTGTGTGTGTGTGTGTGTGTGTGTGTGTGTGTGTGTGTGTGTGAGTGTGTGTGTGTGTGTAGGTAGGTTATTGTTGTCAAATGTTCACTAGAGCTACACTGATCTGAACGGTAGTATGGTATGGCTTGCATAATTGCATTAGTTTCAGGGTAGTTTGTTGTGGTTGTGTTGTGGTTGTGTCTCTGTGTTAATATCAGGTAAAGTTCAACATTAAAGCAGCACAGTGGACTGGTAGGTTGTGGTCCTGTCTCTCACTGATCAAACACAACAAGGAGGTCAAAGGTGTTGATGTGTCTGATGGTGGTCTAGTGGTTAAACTATAGATACATACAGAGAAGAACAACACCACGTTAATGAAATAATATTAATTATACCATGGTCTGGGTGAATACTTGATTCTGATTGGCTGCAGGGGTGTCCATTATCCGGTGATATACGGACACCTACTTACGTAGTTGCAGCAAAACTGTCTGTTCACCGTTCTAAATTACTGCGCTGGCTACATAATATATGAGCCTGTACAAAGTGAATGAAATAAGTAACCATAACAACAGGGACGCAGTCACAGCCTCCATTTACAATTATATTCTATATATATGTGATGTCATGAGGGATACTTTAGTATCTACAGTCAGCATCTCTAACCCTGTGTTTTAGTAGGGATGTGATGAGGGATACTTTAGTATCTGCAGTCAGCATCTCTAACCCTGTGTTTTAGTAGGGATGTGATGAGGGATACTTTAGTATCTACAGTCAGCAGCTCTAACCCTGTGTTTTAGTAGGGATGTGATGAGGGATACTTTAGTATCTACAGTCAGCAGCTCTAACCCTGTGTTTTAGTAGGGATGTGATGAGGGATACTTTAGTATCTACAGTCAGCATCTCTAACCCTGTGTTTTAGTAGGGATGTGATGAGGGATACTTTAGTATCTACAGTCAGCATCTCTAACCCTGTGTTTTAGTAGGGATGTGATGAGAGATACTGTAGCACAGTCCACAGACAAAGCACAGTACCATCACACCTTCTCCTACCCCCGACAAGGAGAGGGTCTTCCCCCTTTGTCCTTTTCCCAGAGCAGAAGCTTCAAAGCTTCTGGCCCAGCATGGGGTCAGAAACAGAGGCCACACGGCCCACAGTATCAGACAAAGGATTTATAAGGAAGAACTTTCTTATGTGGATTTACAAACATATTCTCAAGGACTACATGGCTCATGGACACTATTTCAATGACAGTAGTTGATGTGTTATAATGTGTGTTTTTCTCATTTACTTAGAACATTGTTTAATTGAGGTTTGATTATAACTTCCCTTCAAGGATAGTTAAGTCAGCCAATCTTGATATCAAAATGATTGTACCATACTAACAAAACCATTTATGAATGTTGTATTGTTATATTCTGAAGTTTAAGCATTCCATGGACAGTTTGAAATAACAGAACTCAAAAGGTACAGATACTTCACACCTAGGCAGATATCAGGACGACGCCTAGGTGGGGGGGAACTGACCAATGGAAGAGGTCACCTTCACGGAGACCCCCCCCTTGTTCTTTGGATTATAAAACCCCCAAACGTACAATCACCCTCGCTTGTTCGTAGGATTAAAACTGAGGTGAACCGGTCACTCTCTAACCTATTCCTCTCAATCGGCACATTCACTGAGCGCCCGGAACTTTGACGAGAGATTCCGCTTTCTATTCGTTGGACATAACGAACCTTTGACTCTTTCTTCAAACCGACAAAAGTAACTACGATTTGCAATATTTCTGACTTGTGATATATTGGCATGTTGTGATTAAATTGTTGATGTTTGTTTGTATTTTACAATTTAGCTAACTTAACCCTTGCTAAGTCAGTTACCCTTGCTCGTCCATTGTTACCCCAAAGGCCTACCTGTCCCTCTCTACCCCTCTCTCTCTCTCTCTCCCCCCTTCACACGCGCTCTACACAGCCATTGTGTTGCTCGCCCTCATTTGCATACAGCCACTGTACTACTCTGACTAACCCATAACTTACCTGGTATTTGTTCATTATAATTACATTCTCCTAAATAAATCATTGTGTATAATCCTCACGTATCACTCCCGTTATCTGATCTGCTCTACTTTCATAGAATTCACTACTTAAGATTTGATTGATTATTACGAAGGCTATTATTTCAATATTATTCAATAAGGTTTCCTCTATCCCTTTAACAATAAGAGGTGGTGCCCCCAAGAACTACATGCTTTATTATTAAATTAAGTATTGCTAATCTTAAACGAGCAAACCCCGCTACAATACTTTAGTATCTACAGTCAGAAGCTCTAACCCTGTGTTTTAGTAGGGATGTGATGAGGGATACTTTAGTATCTACAGTCAGCAGCTCTAACCCTGTGTTTTAGTAGGGATGTGATGAGGTATACTTTAGTATGTACAGCCAGCATCTCTAACCCTGTGTTTTAGTATGGATGTGATGAGGGATACTTTAGTATCTACAGTCAGCAGCTCTAACCCTGTGTTTTAGTAGGGATGTGATGAGGGATACTTTAGTATCTACAGTCAGCATCTCTAACCCTGTGTTTTAGTAGGGATGTGATGAGGGATACTTTAGTATCTACAGTCAGCAGCTCTAACCCTGTTTTAGTTTAACCAGCAGAGGTCAGTACATACCCTTCCTCATTAGAAGGTCCTCCTCCATCACTGAACATGATAGGTAGAAACATAGACCTGTCACTCTTCATGGACACACAGCTGGGTACAGGTGAGGCTGGTCTCTGCTGTCTCATCCTGTCAACAAACACAACAAAGTGTCTTACAAACATAAATCACTAAAGTAGACACCACAGATATATCATACTGTCCAACATGTGTTACTGTAGTCATTCATCAGTAGGGTCAGATCCAGGCTTAAATGTTGCTGTTAAACTTAAATGAGAGTCAGAAAGGCAGGTTTCCAGACCTGTTGTTACTCTGTATCTCTCACTGTGAACCTTTACCACATGGTCTGTATGTCAGCCAGGCTGGCAGTCAGCAGCTCTAACCCTGTGTTTTAGTAGGGATGTGATGAGGGATACTTTAGTATCTACAGTCAGCAGCTCTAACCCTGTGTTTTAGTAGGGATGTGATGAGGGATACTTTAGTATCTACAGTCAGCATCTCTAACCCTGTGTTTTAGTAGGGATGTGATGAGGGATACTTTAGTATCTACAGTCAGCAGCTCTAACCCTGTGTTTTAGTAGGGATGTGATGAGGGAAACTTTAGTATCTACAGTCAGCAGCTTTAACCTTGTTTTAGTTTAACCAGCAGAGGTCAGTACATACCCTTCCTCATTAGAAGGTCCTCCTCCATCACTGAACATGATAGGTCGATGCATAGACTTGTCACTCTTCATGGACACACAGCTGGGTACAGGTGAGGCTGGTCTCTGCTGTCTCATCCTGTCAACAAACACAACAAAGTGTTTTACAAACATAAATCACTAAAGTAGACACCACAGATATATCATACTGTCCAACATGTGTTGCTGTAGTCAATCATCAGCAGGGTCAGATCCAGGCTTAAATGTTGCGGTTCAACATGAAATCAACATGATATCTGCCACTGCAAGCATTTAACAGCCAGTTGTTGTTGTTGTGTTTTGTTTGCTTTTATAATTTTCTTTTCTGTTTGTGTATCAACTTGCTTTTGTTGTATATTTGTTTTGGGAAGGGGAGGTGAGGGGTGGGGGGCTGTAATGTGTATCCTCACCATTTGGCTGTCTGATATGTTATCCTCTCACTTCTTATTTGTGAAGACTATTGTACATTGAGTCTTGTTTTGAAATTTCTACAAATAAATCATATATAAAAAAAATTAATAAAATAAAAAAACAGCTCCCTCATCTAGCTCTGACAACTGTTTTTCTAACAAAGTTTAGTCTGAGACTGAAAGGCGTTTTTCTGACGGCGTTTGGTTTGACGGCGTTTTTTCTGAGACTGACAGAGGTTTTTCTGAGACTGAAGCCATTTCGCCTGAGTCTGAAGACTTTTGGTCTGAGACCTGACGCCTTTTTGTTTGAGTCTGACACTTGAGTCAGAGATCTGAGGATGTCCTAAAATGAACACCGTACACCACAGATATATCATACTGTCCAACATGTGTTACTGTAGTCATTCATCAGTAGGGTTTAGAACCAGGCTTGAATATTGCTGGTCAACTTGAATGAGTCAGACAGGCAGGTTTCCAGACCTGTTGTTACTCTGTATCTCTCACTGTGAACCTTTACCACATGGTCTGTATGTCAGCCAGGCTGGCAGTCAGCAGCTCTAACCCTGTGTTTTAGTAGAGATGTGATGAGGGATACTTTAGTATCTACAGTCAGCATCTCTAACCCTGTGTTTTAGTAGGGATGTGATGAGGGATACTTTAGTATCTACAGTCAGCAGCTCTAACCCTGTGTTTTAGTAGTGATGTGATGAGGGATACTTTAGTATCTACAGTCAGCATTTCTAACCCTGTGTTTTAGTAGGGATGTGATGAGGGATACTTTAGTATCTACAGTCAGCAGCTCTAACCCTGTGTTTTAGTATGGATGTGATGAGGGATACTTTAGTATCTACAGTCAGCATCTCTAACCCTGTGTTTTAGTATGGATGTGATGAGGGATACTTTAGTATCTACAGTCAGCATCTCTAAACCTGTGTTTTAGTATGGATGTGATGAGGGATACTTTAGTATCTACAGTCAGCAGCTCTAACCCTGTGTTTTAGTAGGGATGTGATGAGGGATACTTTAGTATCTACAATCAGCATCTCTAACCCTGTTTTAGGTTAACCAGCAGAGGTCAGTACATACCCTTCCTCATTAGAAGGTCCTCCTCCATCACTGAACTTGATAGGTAGATCCATAGACCAGTCACTCTTCATGGACACACAGCTGGGTGCAGGTGAGGCTGGTCTCTGCTGGATTGGGCTTCAACACAACAGAGACAGACCTTCAGTCTCTCATTTATTCTGACTAATGATGATGTCATAATATCACTGCTGAGCTCTGAGATGGAGAACAGTCATGAACAAGTATGGATTCTCATCTTACCTCTTAGCTTTGGTGTCCATGTCATGTTCCCCAGAGAGACTCGTTTTAGCGACAGCCCTCTGAAACACAGTAATGATTCATACATTAATAATAATGATAATAGAGAGACAGGGGCTAGTTGTCACAGGATCAAGTTGTAATACTGCTGCCAGACTGAGGATTGGTGTCAAAAGTTCAGAAAATTATTTATCTTGATCATCAGAGGCTATCTACATTAGATGATGCAGTCTAGTCATGAAATCAAAACACTCAAACACAATTTTCAATATTATAGAATTTACCAACAATGCATTTTAAAAGCAAACACAAGTGCATATTAAGTGACATGGATTAAACCTCAGTCAGTCACATGTTGACACTGTGTCAGGTGTTACCCACTGTCCTTGTACACATGCTCCCTGTGTTGTGTCACATGTTGACACTGTGTCAGGTGTTACCACTGTCCTTGTACACATGCTCCCTGTGTTGTGTCACATGTTGACACTGTGTCAGGTGTGACCCACTGTCCTTGTACACATGCTCCCTGTGTTGTGTCACATGTTGACACTGTGTCAGGTGTGACCCACTGTCCTTGTACACATGCTCCCTGTGTTGTGTCACATGTTGACACTGTGTCAGGTGTTACCCACTGTCCTTGTACACATGCTCCCTGTGTTGTTTCAGGGAGGATCTGTACAGCAGGTTTCAGGACAGTGTCTCATCCTTTAAAACAGTTCAATGTCCACTGCTGTAACACACCACATTTATAAACTAATGATGCTTCTAAATCTCTGTGAATGAGTGTTTCTGGTATTTCACTGTCCCCCCATGTTGTTCTACATTCAGTACGACCCTGTTCCCCACACTGAAACCCACCTGTGGTGTCTTGTGTTGTCGTCTTGTCTCAGGGACTCTGGTGGTCTCTGGTCTGGGGGGGTCAGCATGGTCCAGTGGGAACCTGCTGGGAAGTTCCCTGACATACTTGTCAGGGACGTAGAAGGGCTCTGAACTCTCATCCTTGCAGACGAGCCACCAGTCATCACTGGTCTTGTCCAGGAGGAGGTAATGTTCACCAGGTTTGATGGAGATGATGCTGCCAGTTCTGTCTGTGTACTGATACGCAAACTCCACCAGAACCCCACCTTTGCTGCGCCTCTCAAAGCTCATTGCTACAACGACCACCCTGTGGCCACGCCCACTCCAAGGGAGGGGGGCTGACCTACAGGAGCAGGCTGGGAAGGGTGAGGGGCGTGGTCAGACTCAAGAGCAGTCTTCCTAGGGAGGGAACATAAAACATTGCTTAACTGTACATATTAAGACACACTAACACACAGGCATGTAGACACTATCACAGGCACCGTGAAAGAAAGGCAAAAGAAGGGCAAAATGTTGCTGCAGCTTTTTGTCTAATGCCCCCACCCCTAGTAGCTTCTCAGCTTGAAGGACAGGCCCTGATGGATCTTGGTGGTACTGGGACTGTTCTGGTCATTCTATTCCATTAATTTCATTTTAATATCCAGAACACAGTGGAACAGGTTTACACTAGAGAGTGTATTGAATGAAAGTTTACGTCATCATAGGTTGTCATGGGCTAGCCATCTCTTTGACCCACAATCAAAAGCTGTTAGCACAAGCTCCCCAGTCTATAAAGGACTAAAGTACTCTAAATAGGATATATATACATTTGATATGTTCATTTAAACCCTTGATTACATATGTGCAGTGTTGTTGTCAAAGGGCAAAGCCTGTCTCCTTCCTGGACACTGTTAACTGATAACACAGCACATCCTCTTCCTGTGAATCAGCACAGGTGGGAGGTCCTTAAGCACTGACTGTTTAGACAGTGCTGCTAACACACGTTAGCCTATGATCACAGTTACAGACACACTAGACACCTCTCAGCGCTCCACGGCCCGCCGTCATTATGCTGCTTGCTAAAGCTTGCTCATGCCTGCATAGCCATAAGTTAGTTCTTTGTAAGATGTGACTTGTAAATGTCTGAGACACTAGTGTAGGTCCGAGGGCACAATGTTACCGGTTCTATGAACCATCTAAAGACTAAACAAACGTTATCTAGCACCATGAATGCGGCGTCTTCTGTCTGTGCTTGCCAAGGCTGTGTTGATGTCACCCCCTGATGTTAACGTTTGTTTAGTCCTTGTGAGGGTAAAACCTCCCATATTGTGATACATTTACATTTAGTCATTTAGCAGACGCTCTTATCCAGAGCGACTTACAGTAAGTACAGGGACATACCCCCGAGGCAAGTAGGGTGAAGTGCCTTGCCCAAGGACACAACGTCAGTTGGCATGACCGGGAATCGAACTGGCGACCTTCGGATTACTAGCCCGACTCCCTCACCGCTCAGCCACCTGACTCCCTGTGATACTATTTAACTGGCCTTCATTCCTGTATTCATGGTCCAGTCCTATGAGATGCTCAGCTTGAGTGTATCAGACAACTGCATCTAACAGATCTGGATTGGCAATTGACTTTATTGACTTTCACAGCATTTGGGTAAGATAAGAGACTTCTTCAGTACTCATAGCTCCACTTTCCCCCCGTGCGTAGGCCTACGCCATGTTTTAAGATGTGATACGGCAACACAGAGTGACCAAAAGGCAAAGAGAAAGTGCATCCATAACAAATGACAGTTTTACTTGGTCTTCAATGGGAGTAAATTGTATAGGTTATCTAAAATTATGCCAATTACCTCCTTTTAGCCGATTTAGCCAGAAAGAAAATGTGTGAATTTGGCCCACAAAAAAAGATAATGTTAAGATAGGGCACAATGAGTTAATTATTTTTGGGAAATCTTTTAATTTTTTACTCCATCAATGTTTAAATAACTGCTAGTTATTGCTGGTAAATTCAGTAAATATCTTTCACCGTTTTTTGTTGTTTCCTTAGCCATTTCTCAAAAATCATTCATTGTTCACAATGGGTTAATTGAAATGTTTATTGAGAAACCTGACAAAATGTGGGCATTTCAACAACCATGTCAGGTCAAATATGGGAGCGCTCGTTCACATGCTAAGTGGTGTCTATGAAGACAAACGTGTGATATGAGGATGATGTGATTATCACTAGTTACTGTAAGTGGTGTCTATGAAGACTAACGTGTGATATGAGGATGATGTTATTATCACTAGTTACTGTAAGTGGTGTCTATGAAGACTAACGTGTGATATGAGGATGATGTTATTATCACTAGTTACTGTAAGTGGTGTCTATGAAGACTAACGTGTGATATGAGGATGATGTGATTATCACTAGTTACTGTAAGTGGTGTCTATGAAGACTAACGTGTGATATGTGTCACGTACGCAGTGTTCATTAATCTGAGAACAACTTTGTGTACAGAGTTTTCCAGTTTTCTGCGTTGACATACTGTTACGGATGAATTTACACAGAGTTTAATACACTTGATCTCTGTCCTGCCTTACAATCTCCTGCAACTCAGTCTCCTTCCCCCTTTAGAGAGAGAGAAGGGAGGGTTGCAGCTCAGTGGTTAGAGCACCTGACTGCAGCTCAAGAGGTAGCAGGTTCAAATCTCCCCCTGTACTGGATGTTGATTTGGATAAATATCAGTAAGAACCGTGTGAGAAAGTAGGTTATATACTTCAACTTGTTACACATTAACATAAACCCCTTGAAACCGACCCCTGCACAAAGAGACACTTTTACATATAACACACTATTAACCCCTACCAGAACTCTCATGCAGCAACACTGGAGTGAGAGACACAGAGACAGGGAGGGGCAGGTGTGTGTGTGTGTGGTGTGTGTTCATTATGCAGAGAGATGGAGAGAGTAATGGACAGAGAGACAGAGGGAGAGAGAGAGAGGCAGGTGTGTGTAGTGTGTATTATGCAGAGAGATGGAGAGAGTAAAGGACAGAGAGACAGAGGGAGAGAGAGAGGCAGGTGTGTGTAGTGTGTGTATTATGCAGAGAGATGGAGAGACAGACAGAGGGAGAGCTGGTGTGAGACAAATGAGTAGATGAAATAAGAGTCAGAAAGTCAGGAAGGGAGGGACTGTCAGAGCTGCTGGTTGAGGTGTTCATACTGAGGACACATCACCAAGTCTGACTCTACAATATCAGCATTGGATTATATTCTATTATTTAACACATTATCACTTTCAACAACCTTAACTCAAGAGACATAATGAACAGTGTAATCTTATCCAAAGCATCTTTACTACCTTCTCTGAAACTGCTCTCTCTGTCATCACATGTTCTGTAAGAACACCCAGTCCAGTAGACATCTGTACTGTAGACAATGATTAACAGGAATGACCAAGGATCTGTACTGTACATTTGTACTCAAAATCACCTTCAGTACCATGAAAAACTAACTACTGACAAACAAATATTACCATTAAACCCATTAAAATCCTTCACTCTCTACTAGATACAGTTATTCATGTGAGTGTCCAACCAAATGTTCCAACGGTTCAGCTGAGTCTCTTGAACACACCCTGGTCCTCCATTCAGGGGGATTGTAGGTCTGAGCGTTCAACTAGAATCATCCTCACTTCCTACCTGACCTGAACATGATCCCTGGAGGGACTTACCTCTGCTTTCTCCTGGTCTGAATTCACAAACACAACGTCAAGTCAAGCAGGCATTGTCCTTCGTGCTGAAGAAGAAATCTGTTGATGCTGTTTGTGCTGCTTCCAGGAGTGTCTCTGGAACATTATAGTTACAGGTTCAGTACAAGAACACAGGTCAAAGTCTGGTCATATAGACGCTATCATTCATTATAGTAGCAGGTACACTGAACAGTACAATAAAACAGGTCAGAGTCCAGTGATATAGACCCCATCATGAGAGCTGTTAACCCTTCAGGTAGGAGGGCCCTGGGTGTACTGTCACATCAGAACATCAGACACAAGTGAAGTTACAGCCCTACGACTAACTGGAGAAAGACAATATCCCTGAAAAAATATATTTTATAGATGCAGAGTTGTTGGTCTGGATATCTACAGGACTTCAGGTCCCAGAATCCACCTCTCCACTGCCCTTGTTACCTGAGATCACAGTGACTTCACAATGCCCTGGTGGCAACACACTCTAGAAAGTTGAATCATTAACAGCATGAACTTCATAAAGCAGATTATTACACTCTGACCAGAAGTTCTGCTCTCCTGTGTAAACCCTGCCCTATCTCCCCTGTCCCCTATAGACCTACTGTACCTGGACTGACCCTCACCTGTCTCTGACCACCACACTCCTATAGACCTGCTGTACCTGGACTGACCCTGACCTGTTCCTGACCACCACGCTCCTATAGACCTGCTGTACCTGGACTCACCCTCACCAGTTCCTGACCACCACGCTCCTATAGACCTGCTGTACCTGGACTGACCCTGACCTGTTCCTGACCACCACGCTCCTATAGACCTGCTGGACCTGCACTGACCCTCACCTTAGCCGTTGTCAGAGCGAGGAGTGGGCTTGTTAAACAGTGATTGTAAAAAGGTCGAGATTATTATGCAGAGATGGAGAGAGTAATGGACAGAGAGACAGAGGGAGAGAGAGAGGCAGGTGTGTGTAGTGTGTATTATGCAGAGAGATGGAGAGACAGAGGGAAACATCAGACAAGTCTAACTCTGCAATATCGACATTGGATTACATTCTATTATTTAACACATTATCACTTTCAACAACCTTAACTCAAGAGACATAATGAACAGTGTAATCTTATCTAAAGCATCTTTACTGCCTTCTCTGAAACTGCTCTCTCTGTCATCACATGTTCTGTAAGAACACCCAGTCCAGTAGACATCTGTACTGTAGACAATGATTAACAGGAATGACCAAGGATCTGTACTGTACATTTGTACTCAAAATCACCTTCAGTACCATGAAACACTAACTACTGACAAACAAATATTACCATTAAACCCATTAAAATCCTTCACTCTACTAGATACAGTTATTCATGTGAGTGTCCAACCACATGTTCCAACGGTTCAGCTGTGTCTCTTGACCACCCTGGTCCTCCATTCAGGAGGATTGTAGGTCTGAGCGTTCAACTAGAATCATCCTCACTTCCTACCTGACCTGAACATGATCCCTGGAGGGACTTACCTCTGCTTTCTCCTGGTCTGAATTCACAAACACAACGTCAAGTCAAGCAGGCATTGTCCTTCGTGCTGAAGAAGAAATCTGTTGATGCTGTTTGTGCTGCTTCCAGGAGTGTCTCTGGAACATTATAGTTACAGGTTCAGTACAAGAAAACAGGTCAAAGTCTGTTCATATAGACGCTATCATTCATTATAGTAGCAGGTACACTGAACAGTACAATAAAACAGGTCAGAGTCCAGTGATATAGACCCCATCATGAGAGCTGTTAACCCTTCAGGTAGGAGGGCCCTGGGTGTACTGTCACATCAGAACATCAGACACAAGTGAAGTTACAGACCTACGACTAACTGGAGAAAGACAATATCCCTGAGAAAATATATTTTATAGATGCAGAGTTGTTGGTCTGGATATCTACAGGACTTCAGGTCCCAGAATCCACCTCTCCACTGCCCTTGTTACCTGAGATCACAGTGACTTCACAATGCCCTGGTGGCAACACACTCTAGAATGTTGAATCATTAACAGCATGAACATCATAAAGCAGATTATTACACTCTGACCAGAAGTTCTTCTCTCCTATGTAAACCCTGCCCTATCTCCTCTGTCCCCTATAGACCTGCTGTACCTGGACTGACCCTCACCTGTCCCTGACCATGATTCTGGATTAGCCCTTGGTACATCTGAACCTGTGTTCTGAATCAAAGATCTGCACTTGTGTTTCTCCTGGTCTCTCTGTCCTGTTACAACCAAGAGTCTTCATGACCAGGAATATCTACACCCTTTTCTCTTGGGCTGAATCTATTTCACTTTATTAACCTTCTGTTGTAAACCCTCCCCAGATAACTGCTGTGTGCTGATTCAGCAGCACTGGAATGAGAGCAGTGTTGTCATGGCTGTGTGCTGGAGGTCACATGTAAATGGGTCCAATAACAGCAGTCTCAGACAGGGTTAGGGTTAGAAAGGGAGGGCCGTAGTGTCTTACAGATCTCCTCCACTCCCTCACCACGGAGGATGGCTACCGAAGTCTCCACTCCTCTGGTGGAATGAGCCTGAATGCCAGGAGACACAGGACATCCCACACCCTCATCCATGATATGGAGAGCATTGTGGAGCCAGTGAGAGAGGCTTTGTGGCGACAAAGTATCCCAACTCTTGATCCACCACAGCAGATCAGTAACTGAGGGGAAGATCTGATAGATGCACAGCATGTCAAGTAGTGTAGGGGGTTTAATATTGGCCAAACAACCAAAACGAATTCCCCTTTTATGACCTTTATGATAATTGTCAGGCCATTTCTCTGAAATGCAGAGGCTCTCAGAATGAAACCTAAACTGTTCTACCTTTTGACCCTGCACATGATAAACGAGTCATGGGATGAGCAAAGGTGTTTTATTGTTACAAAGTCTGTAATACCTGCACCCTCTACCTTCTGCTCCCTGTTGGCTACTTCAGGAGATTGATTGACTTTATTGTCCACAAGGGCACAGTGCCCGTGATGCAGTTGGTGATTAAGATGTCGGTGAGGCAAACACACAAATTCCTGGAACTGTAGATAGATAGGACACAGTGCCTGTGATAAGGTCGGTGACACACACTGATTCCTGGAATTATATATAGGGCACAGTGCCTGTGATGCAGTCGGTAAGTAAGATGTCAGTGACACACAGATTTCTGGAATGATAGATAGATATTGCAGTGCCTGTGATGCAGTCGGTAAGTAAGATGTCAGTGACACACAGATTTCTGGAATGATAGATAGATAGTGCAGTGCCTGTGATGCAGTCGGTGAGTAAGATGTCAGTGACACACAGATTTCTGGAATGATAGATAGATATTGCAGTGCCTGTGATGCAGTCGGTAAGTAAGATGTCAGTGACACACAGATTTCTGGAATGATAGATAGATAGTGCAGTGCCTGTGATGCAGTCGGTGAGTAAGATGTCAGTGACACACAGATTTCTGGAATGATAGATAGATAGTGCAGTGCCTGTGATGCAGTCGGTAAGTAAGATGTCAGTGACACACAGATTTCTGGAATGATAGATAGACAGTGCAGTGCCTGTGATGCAGTCGGTGAGTAAGATGTCAGTGACACACAGATTTCTGGAATGATAGATAGATAGTGCAGTGCCTGTGATGCAGTCGGTGAGTAAGATGTCAGTGACACACAGATTTCTGGACTGATAGATAGATAGTGCAGTGCCTGTGATGCAGTCGGTGAGTAAGATGTCAGTGACACACAGATTTCTGGAATGATAGATAGATAGTGCAGTGCCTGTGATGCAGTCGGTAAGTAAGATGTCAGTGACACACAGATTTCTGGAATGATAGATAGATAGTGCAGTGCCTGTGATGCAGTCGGTAAGTAAGATGTCAGTGACACACAGATGTCTGGAATGATAGATAGATAGTGCAGTGCCTGTGATGCAGTCGGGGATGACAGTTTTTCTCAGTGGCTTTGGTACCTACATTTCTCCGATCACAATGAACAGATTTCCAATGCTCTGGTACATTCATGCGAATGATTATGTAGCCTACAATTGTCTGCTGTTTCCAACATTATAAATTGCTTGTGTCATGTTGATCCAAATGTATCATACAGCTTTTTTGTTAAATAATATTACCTCCACAAACATCTAGACATTTAGTTAATTACATAATACATGTGCAATGGTTGAGCGAGTTGTCATAACTGTAGGTCTAATTCACCATACAGCGCTGCATATACAGTTCTGTCTGAGGGGCGTTTGCTATTTTGACATTGACATTTGTGTTTTTTTACTTTGTGCTATGAGGTGCAATAAAATAGTATTATATTTTCTGTACAAAGCATTGGAAACCAAATCCTTGTTGTTGTCTATATATATGTTAAACTGTAGTGAGAGTAGTCTACTCAGCAGAAACTGTATGCTATGTAACCTTCCAGAATTTGGCATCTATAATTTGGTTGTCTTTATTTTCAATAATTTATTCCCAAAAATTTACTTGGAGAATAAATAAATTGAGAATAATATGGTGTAATGGCATAATACATCCATTCAAGACAAGTTAGAACTCAAACCATTCTCAGAAATGTAGACTATCTCTCAAAATGAAACTAAAACCGCAGTGGATCACATGCGTGTGCTCTGTACAGTAAGTAAGCCATGAGAGGACCTCCGATCCCAGGTGGGCTCTTCACCGTGCCTCCGGCTTGGGAGAGCATCCTTCCACTGAGGGAGAGGCCTCGTCCATCCACCCCCAACGGTGGTTCGTCCCCGTGACATCAGGTCTGCTCCTTTGTTGAGCAGGTCTGGGATATGCAGGGCTCTCAGGGAGGAGAGACAAGACAGGTACTCATGCAGGCACCTAAATATGTCCTCTGAGCCTTCAAATGCTACAAATGGACAGATACAAACAGATGGGTTTCAGCAAAACAATGATTGTCCCCAAACGACCTCCTAGGTAAGTTACTAAACCATCTCCCTGGTTCATGTGTGTGTGTGACCCTGCCCATCTCCCCCTGGCCTCCTCCAGGTAGATGGAGCCCAGGTGCAGGTAGATGGGATGTGTGTCTGAGGCGTCCACCACTAAGTCCAGGGTCCTTTCATATCAGAGAGTAGGGAGGGAGGGTAGGGGGAGAGAGTAGCGAGGGAGGGTGGGGGGAGAGAGTAGGGAGGGAGGGTGGGAGGAGAGAGTAGGGAGGGAGAGTAGGGAGGGAGGGTGGGGGGAGAGAGTAGGGAGGGAGGGTGGGGAGGGAGGGTGGGGGGAGAGAGTAGGGAGGGAGGGTAGGGAGGGAGGGTGGTGGGGAGAGTAGGGAGGGAGGGTGGGGGGGAGAGAGTAGGGAGGGAGGGTGGGGGGAGAGAGTAGGGAGGGAGGGTAGGGAGTGAGGGTGGGGGGAGAGAGTAGGGAGGGAGAGTAGGGAGGGAGGGTGGGGGGAGAGAGTAGGGAGGGAGGGTGGGGGGGAGAGAGTAGCGAGGGAGGGTGGGGAGGGAGGGTGGGGGGAGAGAGTAGGGAGGGAGGGTGGGGGGGAGAGAGTAGCGAGGGAGGGTAGGGAGGGAGGGTGGGGGGAGAGAGTAGGGAGGGAGGGTAGGGAGGGAGGGTGGGGGGAGAGAGTAGGGAGGGAGGGTAGGGAGGGAGGGTGGGGGGAGAGAGTAGGGAGGGAGGGGGGAGAGAGTAGGAGGGTGGGGGAGAGAGAGTAGGGAGGGAGGGTGGGGGGGAGAGAGTAGGGAGGGAAGGTGGGGGGAGAGAGTAGGGAGGGAGGGTGGGGGGAGAGAGTAGGGAGGGAGGGGGAGAGAGTACATTTACATTTATTCATTTAGCAGACGCTTTTCTCCAAAGCGACTTCCAAGAGACAGCTTTACAAAAGAGCACAGGTCACTGATCATAACACTAAGACGCCCCAAAGATTGCGGGGAGCCAAACAAGAAGCACACATTGTGAAAAACCTAAATAAGTGCCAGAAGGAAGAACCATAAGAGCTTGTCGTTGAGTAAGTTACAATTAAACAACATGAACCTCAAAAAAGTGCAATAGTGTACCTGTAGAAAAAAACAAGCAACAGTAAAAATATATTTCACAGCGAGTACGATCATTTTAAATCAGTTACAGTTAACCAACAAGAGCAACAAGTCTCTAAGTAAGAGTCATTGTGATCCTGGAGGAAACTGAAATCAGGTCCAGCACATCATCCCTAAGTACCGTTGTACTCCCGGAACAAGTGCGTCTTGAGCCTTTTCTTGAAGGTGGAGAGACAGTCAGTGTCTCTGATGGAGGTGGGGAGGTGATTCCACCATTGGGGGGCAAGACAGGAGAAGAGCTTGGGTTGGGAGCGGGTGCTCTTGAGCGGTGGGACCACCAGACGGTTGTCAGAAGAAGACCGTAGGTGGCGGGGGGGGGGGGGGTGTAAGGCTGGAGGAGAGACTTGATGTAGTCGGGAGCAGTCCCATTCACCGCTCGGAAGGTCAGTACCAGAGTCTTGAATCTGATACGGGCCGTGATGGGAAGCCAGTGGAGGGAGATGAGGAGTGGGGGGAGAGAGTAGGGAGGGAGGGTGGGAGAGTAGGGAGGGAGGTGAGGGGAGAGAGTAGGGAGGGAGAGTAGGGAGGGAGGGTGGGGGGAGAGAGTAGGGAGGGAGGGTGGGGGGAGAGAGTAGGGAGGGAGGGTGGGGGGAGAGAGTAGGGAGGGAGAGTAGGGAGAGAGGGTAGGGAGGGAGGGTAGGGTGGGTGGGGGGAGAGAGTAGGGAGGGAGGGTGGGGGAGAGAGTAGGGAGGGTGGGGGGGAGAGAGTAGGGAGGGAGGGTGGGGGGAGAGAGTAGGGAGAGAGAGAGTAGGGAGGGAGGGTAGGGAGGGTGGGGGGCAGAGAGTAGGGAGGGAGGGTGGGGGGGAGAGAGTAGAGAGGGAGGGTGGGGGGAGAGAGTAGGGAGAGAGAGAGTGGGGAGGGAGGGTGGGGGGAGAGAGTAGGGAGGGAGTGTGGGGAGGGAGGGTGGGGAGAGTGGGGAGGGGGGGAGGGGGGGGGAGAAAGTAGGGAGTGAGGGTGGGGGAGAGAGTAGGGAGGGAGGGTGGGGGAGAGAGTAGGGAGGGAGTGTGGGGAGGGAGGGTGGGGAGAGTGGGAGGGTGGGGAAGAAAGTAGGGAGGGAGGGTGGGGGAGAGAGTAGGGAGGGAGGGTGGGGGGAGAGAGTAGAGAGGTAGGGTGGGGGGAGAGAGTAGGGAGAGAGAGAGTACGGAGGGAGGGTAGGGGGAGAGAGTAGGGAGGGAGGGGGGAGAGAGTAGGGAGGGAGGTTAGGGAGGGAGGGTAGGGGGAGAGAGTAGGGAGGGAGGGTGGGGGGAGAGAGAGTAGGGAGGGAGGGTGGGGGGAGAGAGTAGGGAGGGAGGGTGGGGGGAGAGAGTAGGGAGGGAGTGTGGTGAGGGAGGGTGGGGGGGAGAGTAGGGAGGGAGGGGATCACACTAGACACACACAGTGTATATTCAAGTGGGTAATACTGTCATATTACTGGTCCTAAATGTAGTGTTTCCAGTGTGTGTGTGTGTGTGTGTGTACATGTGTGTGTGTGTACGTGTGTGTGTGTGTGTGTACATGTGTGTGTGTCTGTGTGTCTGTGTGTGTGTGTGTGTGTCTATAGGGCCACTGGGTCACCAACAAACACACAGCATGTCTTCTATCATCCTGTATAAAACATCTTTATTTCTCCTTATTTAGTCACTAAGACACTATTTAGTTCATCACATTCAGTGGAACTGAGATCAAAGACAGGATCAGAATCAGAATCAGAATGGGATTTATTCGCCATGAGAGTTTGCACAGACAAGGAATTTGCTTTGGCAGGAAGGTGCATACAATAAACATATACCTAAAATTTAAATATGTGGACTATCTATACTAAGGGTACATAAACTTGGATTGTTGTTTGTCAACAATGAACCCGTTAAGGAGTAGCATCACACGTGTGCGATAGTTCGAAAGCCCCACAGAGTAACGTCGCACGTGTGATTCTGAACATTCCAACCCACTATTTTCCGATAGACAAAAACGACATGACAAACGCTGTAGTATGGCTTCAAAATGTACAGTTAGGAGGCTAACAAGTAACGCTAGCAGGTAGTAGCATTGCTACGAGTATTATGCTAGGTTGCTAGGTAACGGAAGCTAACTAAAGCTAGCTAGCTTCCGTTTTGGAAAAATAACTCACTCTGGTGGAAGCGTCGGTAATATTTAGAGATATTAATCATATTTAATATCAGTAATATTTACATCTAAAGGTTAAAACAAAACAAACATTCTACACACAGCAATATTTACAAACACTCTGGGATATCAATCACAACTGTATACAGTTCAATCTTCAATGACATCTATGTGAGCACAGTGTGTGAGAGTGTGTGTGGGCTATTCTACCTGACACAGGGACACTGAGGAGTATAACCCAACACTGAACCCAGGATAGAGGGGCTCAGTGAATGTGCTGTGGAATGTGTGCAGGTGGGTCAGTGTGTCAGAGGAGACTCTGTAGAAGGACAGAGTGCCGGCCGGCCAGTCCAGATACACTCCTACTCTGTGGGAGCTGGAGGGGGGGGCAGGTATGGCAGTGTACTCATTATTGTGCCAGGCAGAGTAACTGTAATAATCACACTCCAGACTCCAGGACTTGTTATTCCATCCAAGCCCACAGTCATAACCCCCTCCTCTCCTGCTGATTCCTTTATATGTCACTGCTATATAAACCATTCCTCCACTCCACTCTGCCTCCCAGTAACAGCGCCCAGACAGACCCTCTCTACACAGCACCTGTTCACAGTCCTCAAATCTCTCTGGGTGATCAGGATACGGCTGCTTCTCTCTCCTCCTTGTCACCTTTCTGTTCTCCTCAGACAGAGAGAGTTCTCTGTGTGCTGTGTTTGGGTCCAGTGTGAGCTCACAGGCATCTGATGGGGGAGACCAAGACACAATATAATACTGATCATCATCATTCACATTAGAATGTCTCCCTCTTCCTGCCCTCCCCCTTTCTCTCTCTCTCTCTCTCTCTCTCTCTCTCTCTCTACCCATCCTCACTCTCTCTCTCTCTCTTCACTCTCTCTCTCTCTCTACCCATCCTCACTCTCTCTCTCTCTCTTCACTCTCTCTCTCTCTACCCTGCTCTCTGTCCCTCCCCCTCTCTCTCTCTCTTCCACTCTCCCTCTCTTCCTTTCATTCTCTCATTCTGTTCTCCCTCCCTCACATGCTACCTCTCTCCCTCCAAATCTCTCTTTCCATCATCCCTCATCTCCTTACCCCTGATATGCCCCCATCACTCCATCTTTCTAGGGAGGAGGGGAACAGGGGAGGAGAGGAGAGGGAGAAGTGAAGAGAGGGAGGAGGGGAAGAAGGGGAAGAGGGGAGGAGAGCAGAGGGAAGAGGGAGGAGAGGAAGAAGGAGAAGAGGAAGAAGGGGAAGAGGGGAAGAGGGGAGGAGAGGAAGAAGGAGAAGAGGGGAGGAGGGGAAGAGGGGAGGAGGGGAAAAAGGGAGGAGAGGAAGAAGGGGAAGAAGGGAGGAGAGGAAGAAGGGGAAGAGGGGAGGAGAGGAAGAGGAGAGCAGAGGGAAGAGGGGAAAAGGGGAGGAGAGGGAGGAGGGGAAGAGGAGAGGAGAGCAGAGGAGGGGAGGAGAGCAGAGGGAAGAGTGGAAGAGGGGAGGAGGGGAAGAGAGGAGAGGGAGAAGGGGAGGAGGGGAGCAGAGGAGAGGGGAAGAGGGGAGGAGAGGGAGGAGGGGAAGAAGGGAAGAGGGGAGGAGAGGAAGAGGGGAAGAGGGGAGGAGAGGGAGGAGGGGAAGAGGAGAGCAGAGGAGGGGAGGAGGGAAGAGGGAGGAGGGGAAGAGGAGAGGGAGAGGGGAAGAGGGGAGGAGAGGAAGAGGGGAAGAGGGGAAGAGGAGAGCAGAAGAGGGGAGGAGAGGAGGGGAAGAGGGGAGGAGAGCAGAGGGAAGAAGGGAAGAGGGGAGGAGAGGAGGGGAAGAGGGGAGGAGAGCAGAGGGAAGAAGGGAAGAGGGGAGGAGGGGAAGAGGGGAGGAGAGGAAGAGGGAGGAGGGGAAGAGGAGAGGAGAGGGAGAAGGGGAGGGAGAAGGGGAGGAGGGGAGGAGAGGAAGAGGAGAGAAGAGGGAGGAGGGGAAGAGGGGAGGAGAGGAAGAAGGGAAGAGGGAGGGGAACAGGAGAGAAGAGGGAGGAGGGGAAGGCGGGAGGAGGGGAAGAAGGGAAGAGGGGAGGAGGGGAATAGGGGAGGAGAGGAAGAGGGAGGAGGGGAAGAGGAGAGGAGAGGGAGAAGGGGAGGAGAGGGAGAAGGGGAGGAGAGGAGAGGGAGAAGGGGAGGAGAGAAAGAGGATAGAAGAGGGAGGAGGGGAAGAGGGGAGGAGAGGAAGAGGGGAAGAGGGAGGAGGGGAAGAGGGGAGGAGAGGGAGGAGGGGGAGAAGGGAAGAGGGGAGGAGAGGAAGAGGGGAAGAGGAGAGGAGAGAAGAGGGAGGAGGGGAAGAGGGGAGGAGAGGGAGGAGGGGAAGAAGGGAAGAGGGGAGGAGAGGAAGAGGGGAGGAGGGGAAGAGGAGAGGAGAGGGAGAAGGGGAAGAGGGGAGGAGAGCAGAGGGAAGAGGGGAAGAGGGGGATGAGGGGAAGAGGAGAGGAGGGGACGAGGGGAGGAAGAGGGAGGAGGGGAAGAGGAGAGGAGAACAGAGGAGGGGAAGAGGGGAGGAGAGGAAGAGGGAGGAGGGGAAGAGGGGAGGAGAGCAGAGGAGGGGAAGAGGGGAGGAGAGGAAGAGGGGAGGAGAGGAGAAGGAAGGGGACATAGCACACACAGACGTACACACAGTATTGATGTGGGTAATTGTGTTAAATTACTGCTTCTAAAAGTGTGTGTTTACAGTGTGTGTGTGTGTCCATTTTTGACAGTGTCCAAGTCACTAATGGTATTGTCCCTTGTATGACCTTGTGTACTAGAACCAAGTAGCAGTCAATACTCACATCTCCAGGCCTTCAAAAGGCCAGGTTTGATCCAGCACTCTCCACCATGATCCACACTGCAGGGATAAGCAGAGGAATGATGAAAATACACTTCACCTGTTGATAAGTGACTTAGCAACTGACTTTCTAAGTAAACATGTTGTTTCTCTCTTATCATCAGAGGTGTATTCCAGAAAGCAGGTTTTACAAACTCTGAGCCTAACCCTGAACTCTGACTTGATGAACCCTGAGATGGGAAGCTCAGAGTTATCGCTTCCGGAACAGCTGATCTGAGTTAGTTCATTTCTAATTCACTGGAATTACATTTAGTCATTTAGCAGACACTCTCATCCAGAGAATTAGAAATTCTCATGCGTGCAGGCGAGTATGAAGACATTTTCAGAAAGCAGAAAAACAACTTCAACAGCAAAAGAGGCAATTGTTCATTCAGTACATTTCAAAGCAGTATATTAATTTCACATTTAACCACGTCTTACTAGCCTGGCTCTGCCCTCCTACGTACTTCCGCTCAATTTTCATTTTGCTTCTGTACTCCGTCTGGGCTTTCCGTATATTAGTTGATGTCTCAAGTCAACTTTTTACCGTCCAATCAGCGAACAGAGGGAGTGGCTGAGAACGATGACGTTGATGTCGTGCGCTAGTTTGAGTTGTAGTTCTGTAATGGCGACGGAGAAAGATTCGAGTGAAGCCATTCGGTCCGTTGTGGCAACGCTGCCGAATATCCAGAAGTTAAAGCCGGAGCAAGAACAATCTTTGCTCCCCACGGAGTTCGTTTGATTTTCCAGCTCGCTCCGTTAGTGGTGAAGGAGTTGGCTAAGGCGAACGCTAGCGATTGGTTATGGCAGATCCAGAGTGGCTCTGGGCAGATCCAATAGTTTTAAACTTCAACAGAGTACTCGCCTTCAAGGAAGTTAACGCTTGTCAAGGGAGCGAGCCCAGACTCTCTGTACAAATGAAATGTACGAGAGTTTGGTTAGGACCAGGCTAACGTCTTACTACAAGTGAAGAAGAAATGGAACAATCCTATGTGCGCAAAACAACTGGCACATTCTTCTCCTTTTTAATGACAAGATTACGAGAAGGAGGGTCCATCAACCTCCACAGCACAGATTAACAGTGAGATGTTCAGGAAATGCCAGGTTAGCTCTGCATGGAAAACTGTAGAATTTCATGTCATCCGTATGTGTTATATGGCTTCAACAACAATCAGGTTGATGAGGAAAGGACCCCCCATGTCTGACAGTAGCTTCAGGCTCAGCATGAGGGAGGGGAGAGGGAGAAACTCATGGTTTGTTACAGAAAAGCTGCCAGCAAGCAGGTGAGGTTCACAGTCAGTTACCGTGGCAACACACCCAGAGTTTTCAGTGTTTCCCATACATTAATTTATTTGTAACGGCCCGCCACAATTAGAGATTTACCACCACAAATTTATAAAACGGTGTTTTTGCTTTTACTGTTTAACATCACAAAAAAATATTTAATAGTAGAGCTGCACGCAGCATACTGATTCGCTCAGCCCCTTCTTGCCCCGCTCGTGTTCTCTCTCTCTCACTACAACAGACACGTCTATGAATAAGCCCCTCTCTCCGTGCACGCTCTGATTCAATGCACGGGTCAAACAGCTTTTTCCCTCGGAGACAACAGGACAATCAATCTGGAGTTTACGAACGGTTAGGCCCAATCCCAATGTCCACCCTCACAGACTCACAGACTTTGAGGCACATTCTCACTAAGTCTGTGAGGGCTTAGGGCTGTCCCACTGTCAAATTGTCAAGTTCGTGAGGGCTCTTTCGAACACATTTTATGCACCCGTAAGTCTGCATTTTTGCAGACTTGCCCACAATTCACAGCGTAGTGACGTGAAGCACGAGGGTTATCGGGGGAAGCCTGGAAGAGAGAAAAAGATCCTGGCTAACCCTCCTCATAAGACAAGAAAGACGAAGAACAGTAAACAAACAAGCATGGAAGGAGCAACCAACCCTGACGTAAACAGAAATAGAAGTTAGAAATAACAGTTAACATCAGTAGTTTAAACACAAAGCTCACTGACGGTTAATATAGCCAGAGCTGGGTGTATTAGGGCAGCACAATTAATAAAATTTTAATCACAATCACGATTTTGGCTTCCCACGATCAAATTCGCGTGATGGAGCGATATTTAAAATGCGGCATTCTTTTGGCAAAGCCAATCTAGCGCTCCGTAAACCATAGGTGCGTTCGACATCGGCTGCATGAAACGACCAGCGAGAGTTGCTGCTTGCAGTCGGGGAAGAGTTATAAACGGCTGCGTAAAGTCGGACATTCCTGCTTCCTGGTTTGCTGCGTTGACGTCAGTCATGGCCGATCAAGCGCTGTTTGCTTACTTCATCACTGACGAACTGCATGGTATAATTAGCCTACGTGACAAAAAAAGTTGTTTTGGTTAAAATCAACAAATAATCATGATAATTAATCGTGATCTCAATGTTGATCAAAATAATCGTGCTTATCATTTTGGCCATAATCGTGCAGCCCTAGTGTGTAGGTTGTCCTTTGATGATAAATTCCAAATATGCTTTCATCAGATTTGATCCAACAACATTACTATTTTACCTATAATGCCGCAAAGTGCTGAACCATTCCAATTTATAGCATTTTGAGCTCTTGTAGCCTCTTGCACTCGATCACTTACTAGGTGACGTCAAGTAAGTGTGTGAGGGTTCAGGGCTTAGGGTTTAGGGGGGACATTGGGATTGGGCCTTAGTATCAGCATTCTCTGCACAAAGGTGTCCAAAACTAAGTAAATATAATAATATTTGTAGTTAAAAACATTCGGCAAATATAACAATATGAGTCCAACATAATGTTTATATTATATGCTCAAAAACTATTTTGCCCTCAAATTGATTCCATTTTCTTTTCTTGTTGAAGTCCCTAGCTACATTCACTTCAAACCGACACTAAGACCTAGGTTTGAGCTGAGCTACATTTTACATCGTCTGGTTTTAGTGACCTCTCTTTCTGGAGCTAAAAACCCAGAGTTTCCCTCATCTCAGGGTTTAAAAACTCAGTTTTCACTAAACCCGCTTTCTGGAAATACAATTATGATTGTGGCTACAACCATATTGTAGATTAAACATGCAGTTTTAATTGTAACATCAAGAAATGCAAGGCCTATTAACGTAATTAGATATATTCAGTGTTAAGCGACATTACATTAAGAGGTATATATAAAAAACAAACATCTCCTTACTTCAGTTTCTCCAGTCTGCAGTGTGGATCCTCCAGTCTAGCAGAGAGCAGCTTCAATCCTTTTTCTCCTGGATGATTGTAGCTCAGGTCCAGTTCCCTCAGGTGGAAGGGGTTGGACCTCAGAGCTGAGGCCAGAGAAGCACAGCCTTCCTCTGTGACCAGACAGCCTGACAGCCTGTAGAAAGAGGATCAATATTGTGACAGAATCCATCTGGGCCTCCAGAGTGAGTCAGCACAGAGGGGTTCATTTGGCAGGTACTGTCATAGCTGCACCTCCCCTCATTAGACAGAGTGACCCATGTAATCCAATATCAGAAAAGTTGAAGATGTAACTCTTTATCGTGTATAAGAATGATACTGTGTTCAGCATTCCATTTGTGTAGAGAGAGGCCAACCCCCCAGGTGAACTATAGGCAAGGTAAAGGCTTAGGTAAACAGAAAGATCCTTATCTTATCTGAGCATTTCATTTAGTTAGCCTAAGCAGGGCCACTTTAAGACATATGCATGCACACACGCACGCACGCGTGCAGGATCTATGCAAGGGAGCCAATGAAAGAAGAGCCATGTGACAGACAATTCTATATATTTGTACAACATGGTTTTTGTATTGGGAATGTTGGGATGATAATAGAGAATCGAGGATAAAGAACAAGCAAGTTTGCTTGTTCAATATTTCCACTATTTTAAACAGTTATCATATTCCAAAGGAAGAAATATTAGTGCATCTAAACCAGCCAAGATAAATTAGAGTAGGCTATAGGGAAAGGAATTGCACATTTGTGTGCCAGATAATATTTCCACAAAAATTCCCCCATTAAATACAATACATCATGACAGTTTGCATGATTTGAAATGGTCACTTATTATCACACTGGTATTTAATTATCACAGCAAACAATTACTGCACTGAACTTTAAGTAAAGCAAAAATAACAAAACCTGTAATTATCACTCGAACCATTCACGTCTTCTATGCTAAACCTAGCAGTCACGTGAACGTGAATGAGGTGAACGAATCCTTTCTGTTTCCTCTACTGAGCCAATGCAACAGTCCCTATGCGCTGCCACGAGAAGATGAACGAATCACTCACTGAGACGACTCGTTACTCCCCAGTCATTCTAAAGATTCGTTCAAAATGAAGGAATCGTTCACAAACGACACATCACGACTGGCCTCTTGGTTGATGTGAACATACCACTTTACAATTAATAGACGTACACAAAAATAAATAAAAATGGCCATTCCTCTGTATACGGAGGTAGTGACCAAATCAACTAATAAGTCTCCCTGTGTGAGTTCTTGTTTAAACTGTAGTTAAGCTGTAGTTCTCCTTTAGCTTTCCGGCAGAATAGACAGCATCTATCTTCCACTTTCCTAACTGTAGGAGCCATTTGTGTTTCTTATTGACATGTCATATTATTTTGGTTAGATAGAACTGTCAGAATATTTTGGACACTGGGTGGCAGTCATTGGAGGCACAGGGTTCTATATTTAGGGACACAGGTGACAGGAAGGGGCACAGGTAGAGGGAAGGGACACAGTTCTCACCAGACCAGAGAACAGACCACAGTGCACAGACCACCAATGACATTGGGAAACCTGGTATGTCAATCTACATTTTACAACTATGCATAATAAATAACAACTAAACGGCAAATAAGGACTGGAAAATCTGATACATTGTGTCAGCATAAGATCACTCCTAAACTACCTGTGTATAATGGCAACGATATAGACGTATTGGAAAACTAGAAACATTAAGCGAGAACTCGCCCTTTTATTGAAACTTGAGCTTCAAACTGAAAAAGGTTTTTGTATTCCACAAAACCTGGCCGCTATCCCCAATCAAGGGACATTGTCGTCACCTGCGCTGGTCTGACAGATTGGAAACCCTGCAGTTCAACGCGCAGGGAGAGTGCGTATGGGCAGCATCAATCACGCTTTATTGAATGCTATAAAAGCCATATTGGGAAACAGCTAATATAATGGAGTTGTTCGACTGAATGCTAAAATCTTACAACAATATTGTCTGTTTGAAAGTCGTTCAGTCGGCATACAAACGTTCCTGCACTACGCCAATGAGGTCTTATGCATAATAAACAACTAAACGGCAAAGCCCTCTCCTGCTGCCTCTTCCTAGATATTTGTAACTACCTCCCGTTCCCCCTACCCTGCCTCAGTCAACTAAAATGTAATTTTACATATAAAACGGTGAAATATCAGCCTACCTGGCGAACTTGTTCCACTGAGTTGGATTCCAATTGAAGAATATCCCACCTCAGTCGCTCTTTATTAGCTACAAAAATGTCCTGGTTTATACACCGCGAATATCCTGTGGTTATCCTGAGGTAAACTTCTTCTAAATTACAGTAAAAAAACTCTGAAATACTTTTGTTCTGGACTGGAAAGTCATGTTTTTTTGACTTAAACTTTCAGATGTTAGCTACATTTTTCTTATCTTTGAATTTTCTGAGCAGATATACATCGCTGGTTCCGACGCCATTAGTTAAAGTCGTTCTTTTTAGAAACATGGCCAACTGAACTAGAGATGGAGATCACATGACAGAACATGCAAACACGTCATGCTATTGGACAATATTATCATAGAGAAATAACAGCAAGTTCTTCTGAAAAATGAAAGGGGAATTAAATGGAAGTGAAATTAACCAAATGTATGCAAAAAAAACTTGGTTTTTTTTGCAAAAAGCTACCCAATAAATGTATATATTTTAAAATAACAGAATGCTTATCAGTATTTATTTAATTCTGTTAGGTCATAAGATAACCATATTCTGCTCCAAAAGAGCAACATAACTGCCTGTTGGCTCTGCCTTCCGTCCTGAGAGAAGAGGAACTGCTATATTCGTATGCTGTTCGTGGATAACGGTGTTGGAACAAACGGTTAATCATCAACACCATCATGCCTGTCTTTCTGTATTTCAACATTTTATATCTTGCTATATATATATAGCAAGATATAAAATATATATAGCAAGATATAAAATGTTGAAATATATATATATATATATATATATATTTCTACACTGCTCAAAAAAATTATGGAACACTTTTGAAAACACATCAGATCTCAATATCTTGTGTGGCCCCCACGTGCTTGTATGCATGCTTGACAACGTCGCGGCATGCTCCTAATGAGACGACGGATGGTGTCTTGTGGGATGTCCTCCCAGATCTGTCGAAGGGCATCAGTGAGCTCCTGTAAAGTCTGAGGAGCAACCTGGCGGCGTCTGATGGACCGAAACATAATGTCCCAGAGGTGTTCTATCGGGTTTAGGTCAGGTGATCGTGAGAGACATTCAATTGTATCGATTCCTTCATCCTCCACGTACTGCCTGCACACTCTTGCCACATGAGGCCGGGAATTGTCGTGCATCCGGAGGAACCCAGGACCTACTGCACCAGCGTAGGGTCTGACCATGGGTTCCAGGATTTCATCCCGATACCTAATGGCAGTCAGACTGCCGTTCTCTAGCCTGTAGAGGCCTGTGCGTCCCTCCATGGATATGCCTCCCCAGACCATCAGTGACCCACCACCAAACCGGTCATGCTGAATGATGTTGCAGGCAGTACAGTGTTCTCCTTGGCTTCTCCAGACCCTTTCACGTCTATCACAGGTGCTCAGGGTGAACCTGCTCTCATCTGTGAAAAGCACAGGGTGCCAGGGGCGGACATGCCAGTTCTGGTGTTCTATAGCAAATACCAATCGAGCTCCACGGTGCTGGGCAGTGAGCACAGGGCACACTGTAGGACGTTGCGCCCTGAGGACACCCTCATGAAGTCTGTTTCTGATTGTTTGGGCAGAGACATTCACACCAGTGGCTTGCTGGAGGTCATTCTGTATGGCTCGGGCAGTGCTCAACCTGTTCCTCCTTGCACAAAGCAGCAGATATCGGCCCTGCTGATGGGTCGAGGACCTTCTACGGCCCTGTCCAGCTCTCCTAGAGTAACTGCCTGTGTCCTGGAATGTCCTCCATGTACTGGAGATTGTGCTGGGAGACACATCAAATCTCCTTGCAACGGCACGGAGTTGGACAATATGTGCAACTTCTCTAGGGTTAAGAAATCGCCTCATGCTCCCACTCAAAGAGATCAAGAGGGAAAAACTTGAAATGGCCTCCACATGCAAAACCAGTCCTGTTTTGGGGTTGGCTCATTGTTGCCCCTCTAGTGTACCTGTTGTTAATTACATCAACACCAATGCAGCGGAAAGTACCCCTCTGCTACTTAACTGACCAGATCATAATCGAGAAGTTAATTCATGCCATACCCTGATAAAAAACTGTTCCTTTAATCATTTTGAGCAGTGTAGTTTAAAGTTGTTACATTATTGTCTGCATTCTGTTCTGTTTTTGCTTTAATGCTATGTTACATGTAGCAAAACCAACCTCAAGGAATATAATGGCCAATATTATCTTTAGTGATCTGTGCAAATGACCAATACAAGTGTGTTCAACTTCCTAAAGAGCAGCGTTGCACCTGACACTTAAGGCCGAAATATACTTTCCGCTATGTACGTGTCCACATGCTGAATGGCTGCAGCACGTATCCTGCGTTCGTTTGGTGCGTACTTTGTGCACGTCTCCCTGGCCCTTAAATGTACGCATACGCAAGGTGCAATACCGACAGAAATCGTGGGCCAGTATGCTATCCCTGCATCTCCGATGGAATGCTACCATCAACCTACCCAGACGCTCCCATGTCACCCCGCTCTTCATCTCCCTCCACTGGCTACCCATCACGGCCCGCATCAGATTCAAAACCCTGGTACTGACCTTCAGAGCGGTGAACGGGACTGCGCCTGCCTACATCCAGTCTCTCCTCCAGCCTTACACCCCTACCTGCCATCTACGGTCTTCTTCTGACAACCGTCTGGTGGCCCCACCTCTCAAGAGCACCCGCTCCCAACCCAAGCTCTTCTCCTGTCTGGCCTCCCAATGGGGGAATCACCTCCTCACCTCCATCAGAGACACTGACTGTCTCCCCACCTTCAAGAAAAGGCTAAAGACGCACTTGTTCCGGGAGTACACCAGCACTTAAAGATTTGTTGGATCAGAAGTTGGCTTATTTCCTCCAGGAACACAATGACAATTATTGAGGGACTTGTTGGTCACTCCTGTTGGTTAGTTGTAACTGATTTAACTATTTGTACTCGCTGTGAATTATATTATTGTTGCTTGCTTTCCACCAGATACACTCTAGCACTTTAGAGGATCATGTTGATTAATTGTACATGCTCTTATGTTTCTTCCCTTTGGCACTTATTTGCTTTTTCACAATGTATGCTTCATGTTTTGGCTACCCGCAATGTTTGGGGCTATCTCGTTGTTTATGATCATTGACCTATGCACTTTTTGTAAAGCTCTCTCTTGGAAGTCCCTTTGGATAAAAGTGTCTGCTGAAAGAATACATGTAAATGGACCATCCTCTGAAGTAAAAATAGCCAGTTACAGAGTAGTATTATACACCAAGCACACTTCTTGCTATTCCTAATCCGAAACCCTTCATGCAGTGGAAGAGGCGCCAACCATAGGGACTGACGTGGAAATTGACACCATACTGTTGAAACGATGACGATGGGTATGATTTTGGATTTATTTGATTGAAAATGAAATAAATTTTCTACTTTTAGTATTATTTTATATTACTGGGAACCATATGTTAAGCTGTTGACTTATTATAGTTGAGCTTAGTATTATTACCACTAAACGATAGAAGATATTGAGCCTGAGTGTGAGATCTGGGTGACAGAGGCTGAGGAGTGAGGGAGAAGGCCACCTGGAGGCAGGCAGAGGCCTGAGCTAGAAGTCAAGATCCGCTGTTTTTGACCCCACACCTAGAATCTTATCTGTGGCCGCCTGCACAAGGTCAGCACTAGCCCTAAGTAGGGAGGATTTACAACGAGCCTGATTGTGTAAGCAGCGTGAGCAGCCTCATCGTAAGTGTGGCTTACAGAACCTGTTTTAAGAGAAAAACGTATTAGTGTCACCCAGCAGCAAAATGTACATCTCCAAATGTAAGCAAGGTCAAAGGCATCAAAGCTAAGGTGCGAGTGAAATCTGAAACCCCCAGAACAGGTGTTATGCGTAAGATCGAAGACCATCTGTAACTATCAATAGTAAAATAACACATGAAAATAGGTGAGCAGTATGTAATTGCATGCCTGGGGGGTAAAGATCAGTTGGGCTCCGGAACCTGCTCACATTTAATGGGATTTTTGTCATCTTGAAGACCAATAAAGCCATTGCATCAAACTTTGCCAAGTTCCAGTGCCGTTTTTTGAACTTTGAAGATTGATTGAAGACTTTGAACATTTTCAAACAACAGCACAAAAGCTGCCAGATGCATAACTCCCTGTCCAGGTAAATGTACAATAATATGAGGAATATTATATCTTAACCCTTGTGTTGGAGCCATTATACAACTTTGTTTTGTTTTATTTATATACCACATTGGTGATGCTAATAAATGGGCAGTTTTATGTTTGAGCACTGGGTGGAGCATTGTCTTTGGGAAGGCATATAGGTAATTAACAGCCAGGGATACACAGGTGTGTGGCTAGGTGGAAAAGCATACAGCTTTTCACCGTGTCAGGTTTGTGTGTCATTGTTTGATTTGTGTGCAAAAGAAAATGAATGGAACTAATCCAGAAATGAAATGAAATGGACTGTATTGCTGGTGCTACCGTGAGCAGGCCTTCAGCACAGAAATGCAGACATATTGTGGACATTGATTATTGGCACGCAGAACACACGTCCAAGCAAGTGCTTCCCTGGTCCCACCTCATTGGCCTAATGTAGGAGTTGGTAAAAGACTCTACACCTTGTGTTGTCATAAGGGTCAAACATGACTGCTATTATATTTAACAGCAGAGAAAACCCCCAAATAGTTTTTTTTTTTACCCAACTTCAAATGTCTTACTTTTCCTAGTGACCCCAACATTCGTAAAATGTAAAAACGAATTAACATAACAACCACAAAGACACACATATCCACAATGGGATCAAGATCACCTAAACCGAGACCAAGGTGTATCGAGACCGAGATAAGACCAAGACTTTGAGGGGTCGAGACCGGGTCAAGACTAAGACCAAGACTGGGGGATACCGAGTCAAGTCCAAGACCAAGGCAGGGCGATACCGGGTCAAGACCTGGGGCCTCATGTATAAAGGATTGCGCAGCTTTCATACCAGAAGATGGCACATGTATAAAACCGTGTCGTACGCCAGGTCCTGCGCACCTTTCCTTTATAAATCACAATCGACGTGAGATTGACCGCACATGAACGAGCCACTGACCCCGCCTTGCCTCCTCCCATAAATGAATATGCAGATGGACTATAAATGCGCTCCTGATGTCATGTCTGAATTAGCGTACTTCTTCGAATAAACGCCGCACCAAAAATTGGGTGCGGCGTTTATTGGGATATTATGTGTGCTACTGATTTAGATGACAGAGTTATATAAAGGTGCTGCAGATGATATTCCCTCAGGTTCCCTCTTTGATGAAGCCATGAGTGAAACTCTGTTGTCTAAATCAACCATACAAATACATTATGTGATTATAACTTTACTAATGTCTCATGTAGAACATAAATACAGACCTCAGTGTGTCCAGCTTGCAGAGTGGATTCCCCACCCTACCACTACTATCTTCTAGAGGTAGAAATAAAGAAAATCAGTCTGATAATTTCCTATGGGTGTTGTGGTGAGTTACTGTTGCAAGCTGAAACCAACAGGGGGGACAAGGTGTTCTCATATAGAGCTTCTCTCCTCTGGAACAGACTTCATGTTTCAATCAGGGAGGCTGGCACTGTCTAGGTGTTTATTAGGGTTACATCAAGAGCACTGAGTTGGAACTCTGATTATCTGTGTTCATTATCCATTTGCAAATTTTATTTCCATCTCTACTCTTGATGCATGATTATGCTTTGCTTGTGGTCTGCACCTCTCTTAGTCACCGACCACCTCTGGAGAAGTGGAACTCTCACTGAATTGCTCCTCCCAGGCTTTCTTAAATGTTTTAACTGAGTTTTCCTGAGTTTTTCCTTGTCTTCCTTGAGGGATTAGGTTGGTTTAGGTGCAGTTCTATGGGCCTTCTGTGACATTGCTTGTAGAAAGGGCTATACAAATAACATTTGATTTGATGACATCAACACAATGACATGGTAGTCAGTAACCAATGTGAAATATTAACCTGTCTGAGAAGCTGATGTCACTGGGCTGGATTGTACCTGTGGAATATTCTATCTCTTGTCGTATACTGAGACATCATGTGGTCATCCTGAGGTATTTCTATTATGATTATAAGAAGAATTATAAACACTACTACCCTCTGGAGGTAGAAATAAATAATATCAGTCTGTCATTTTCCTCTCCAACACCAAGAAGGTTTGATCAGTCAGAGGACTGTCTGTCCAGGTTGGCTGACTTTACTTTTATCTCAAATGGAATCTTACCAAACTATAGTGTCAGAAATTGTACATGCGGTGCACCTTTTTCTTTTCTTTTTAAAAAAGTGGAGAAGGACCATTTTGAGGGAGGAACAGAAGGGTAACATTTGCAGTGGCCTCTTCAATTTTACCCTTCTGTTCCTCACAAAATCGTCATGTAATACAATACACCAAGAAAGTATTACATATTCCATTCAATAGCAGGTCTGTCAGTATACCACGCAGCACACGTTTCTGGCTATTTCTGACACAACCCTTGATGCAGGGATATTGGTGTCTGTTAACAAGTGTGCTCTCAACTTGTATTATGTTTCTGTTTTGTTTCGTTTATTGATTGAATACTGACACCTGTGATTGTTAACGTGGGTGTGTACCTGTAATGTCATTGGAGTGTTAATGAATAAATCTCATTGAGTGAGCGCAGCTGGTGCTGTGTGTTCGAAGTCAGCCACGTCGTTGTGTTTACTCTGTGAACAGTGTCAAGCACAGGGACAACAGTACACTAGCAGACAGATACAAAACACAATGCCATGTCAATCTACAATAATATAATGAAGTAGTATGTCTTAAAGAGATTCCTGTCCCACCCTGATCTGTTTCACCTATCTCATGTCTCCACCCCCTCCAGGTGTCTCCCATCTTCCTACCCTCATTTATACTTGTGATTTCTGTTTGGGGTCAGTTCTTGTTTGTCAAACCTACAGTACCAGCATGTTTTTCTCTACCTCCTTTAGTCTTTAATGCCTCTTAGTTCCCCTGGTCCTTACATCCTGCCTGCCCTGACTTCGAGTCTGCCTGCTGCCCTTTACCTGAATGACTCTGCCTTGTGGATGACAAACCTAGCCTGCTCTGAATATTCTTTGTCCGGCCCCCTTGTACCTTTAATAGACCACAAACTCACAACCAGTGTGTGGTGTGTGATTCAGTGTGTGGTGTGATTATAACTGTGGTTGTGTCATGTTGAACAGGTATGCAGACCTGAACCACAAATACTTTACAATAACGTCCAAAAGAAAACACACCTTGTGTAATTATGCAAAGAGACGCTCACTGATGAGGCTGGGACTAGGCCTACATAAAACCGGCATTTAAAATGTTGTTTAAGTTGCTTGGCAGATTTTGTTTGTGATAACGAGCCAGGCCACCTAAAGCTATGTAGGTAATGATGAATATAAAGTTATGTTACCTCAACGTTAACTCATGTCAGCTGCATATCTCTCCCACCTTAATAAAGCTAAGTTAAACGCTGTGGTACCGCGCTCCTTCACTTGGGTGAGAGAAAGATGTGAAAGCAGAGTACTAATCCGCCTCTAAGAAAATAAAAAAACTAATGCATTAAATATAATGCATTGCCTGGCCATAAGCACACTGCACTACTTTGAGAGTGCTAATTTTTAGTTGTAATACACAGTTACAGATCAAATCTAACTTTTTACCGAGTCAAACCCTACTGCTTGTATGTTTTGAATGGTCTGGTCTTGACCCGGTATCGCCCTGACTTGGTCTTGGACTTGACTCGGTATCGCCCAGTCTTGGTCTTAGTCTTGACCCGGTCTCGACCCCTCAAAGTCTTGTTCTTATCTCGGTCTCGATACACCTTGGTCTCAGTTTAGGTGATCTTGATTACAACACTGTCCCCTGGTTGTGTCATGTTGAACATGAATACAGACCTCAGTGTTTCCAGCTTGCAGAGTGGATCCCCCAGTCCAGCAGAGAGCAGCTTCATGCCTGAATCCCCCAGGTCGTTGTTACTCAAGTCCAGCTCTGTCAGATCTGAGGAGGGGAGAGCTGAGGCCAGCGCTTCACAGCACCGTTCTGAGAGGTTACAGTCATTCAGCCTGCATGACATAAGGAGAACATGAGACATCATCAGTCATATTTTGTATTATAGGAACATATGATAATCAAACACTATCACAATATGTGCTGTTGTAATATTATAATAAAAAATCCAATGCCTTATACATACAGAGCAGCTTTGGAGTTTTTGACCACTGGCAGCAGCCTCAGAAGACCTTCCTCTGATCTGGAGTATATCTTCAGGTCAAACACGTCCATCTTCTCTTCTGAAGTAAGCAACACAAAGACCAGAGCTGACCACTGTGTAGATGAGAGCTCCTCACTGGAGAGACTTCCTGACCTCAGGTAGTATTGGATCTCATTAACTAGAGAACGATCATTCAGTTCATTCAGACAGTGGAACAGATTCATGCATCTCTCTGGAGAGGGATCCTCTCTGATCTTCTCCTTGATGTACTTGACTGTTTCCTCATGGCTCTGTGTTTTGCTTCTTGTCTGAGTCAGTAGGCCTCGTAAGTCAGTCTGATTGGACTCCATTGAGAGGCCCAGGAGGAAGCGGAGGAAAAGGTCCAGTTGTCCATTCTTACTCTGCAAGGCCTTGTCCACAGCACTCTTGTAGAATCCGACTTCTGGTTTCTCTCTGAAAAGATCCACTTCCAGGTCCACTTTTTTGGAGCTGGAAGCTGATGGAGTCTCAGACATCAGATTCTCATCATTGTTGATGAATGAGAGAAACACAAACACAGCAGCCAGAAACTCCTGAAAGCTCAGATGGACAAAGCAGAACACCTTCTCCTGGAAGACTTTACCATCCTGTCTGAAGATCTGTGTGAACACTCCTGAGTGCACTGAGGCATCACGGACATCAATTCCACACTCTGTCAGGTCTTTCTCATAGAAAATCAGGTTGCCTTTCTCCAGCTGGTGGAAGGCCAGTTTTCCCAGTGACAGAATACTCTGAATGCTGTCTTCATCCCAGTGTGGATCGGTCTCAGTTTTCCCAGCATACTTCACCTTCTTCTGTATGGTCTGTAACACCAGGAAGGCTGTGTACATCTCAGTCAGGGTCTTCGGCATCTTCTCTTTCTTCTCTGTTCTCAGCATATGTTCAAGGACTGTAACGGTAATCCAAGAGAAGACTGGTATGTGGCACATGATGTAGAGGATCCTTGATGTCTTGATGTGTGAGATGATTCTCCTGGCCAGGATCTCATCACTGCATCTCTTCATGATGTACTCATCCTTCTGTGGGTCATTGAACCCTCGTACCTCTGTCACCAGGTCAACACACTCAGAAGGGATCTGATTGGCTGCTGCAGGTCGAGTGGTGATCCAGATGAGAGCAGAGGGAAGAAGCTTTCCTCTGATCAGGTTGGTCAGCAGCACATCCACTGAGGTGGACTTTGTGACATCACACCAGCTCTTGTTCTTTTTGAAGGCTAAGGGCAGTCGACACTCATCCAGACCGTCAAAGACAAACAGAACGTTGTACTTGTCGTAGTTGGAGATTCCTGATTCTCTGGTTTCCGAGAAGAAGTGATGGACAAGTTCCTTCAGACTGAACTCTTCTCCATCCAACAAATTCAGCTCTCGAAACGGAAGAGGAAAGATGAACTGGATTTCCTGATTGGCTAGTCCCTCAGCCCAGTCTGTGATGAACTTCTGCACAGAGACAGTTTTTCCGATGCCAGCAACTCCTTTTGTCAGAACAATTCTGATAGGTGTGTCTCGTCCAGCTGAGGGTTTAAAGATGTTGTTGCATGTGATGGCTGTTTCTGTTCTTGCTGATTTCCTGGATGCTGTCTCAATCTGTCTCACCTCATGTTCTTTATTGATCTCTCCACTCTCACCCTCTGTGACGTAGAGATCTGTGTAGATCTTATTGAGAAGAGTTGGGTTTCCTTGTTTAGCTATGCCCTCGAACACAGTTTCAAACTTCTTCCTTAGTTCATATTTGAGTTTCTGTCGACAAATCTGAGCACGCTCATCTAAACAAAAAACAACACGTTAAGTGCGTGTTTTTGTTAAATGTAGTTTTGATTATTCACAGATTATGAACTGACAATGTGTCCTTGACATTCAATTCAAAACAAATTTCCAATCTATGACCATTTATCAGGTACACAATAATGAAACAGCTTAGTATACTCACACATAGTACAAGGTCATAGGAAGATCTACACAACATTGGGCTACTCTGAGTCTCATAACTTTCTTTGTATATCAAACCTTCATCATGTACCATCAATCGGTCAACTAAGACTAAATATGGAGTCTCTTACTTTTCTCCAGAGTGTCAGCCAGCTCCTTGTGGTTCATGTTCCTCAGGACGTGCAGTGTGATCTTCAGAGCTCCCTCTCTGGCACTGCTCTCCTGCTTCTGATATTCAGGGTCCACCACTTCCTGGTCCTCCCTCTGACTCTCTAAGCCTTCTGGGAAATCTGAACTCAGAATCCTCTTCATCCTCTTCAGCTCTTTCTTCACAAACCTGATGACGGTCTCCTCAAGCACCTGAAGCAGAGAGGGAAGATATTAGACAAACCAGGAACTATCTACACAGTAGAACAATATGATACAAATGATTCAGTCTTGTTTGTACTTTATATTAACACAAAACTCACTGTGAATATGGAGGACAAGTCCTCATGGTGACTCTGGTCTGACTCAGACTTCTCCTGTTGATCTCTGAGGACAAGAGATGACATTACTTAACCACATGAACCACATGTATAAGGGCTGATAATCTACTAAGGAGTATTATCATACATAGGCATGAGTGGTAAACTTAACTGTATCCACTCATGCATACACACAGACACACTGTATAAGAGTGATACCATCACTACCAAGTAAACCATCTTCTATACCACTACAAGGCACTATTCCTTTAATACATTCATCAAAGATAGGAGCACTGTCACCCCCAGGTAAACAAGTGTGTTGTGTTTCAACCAGACACTGAAGAATGACATCAGGGTCCACCTCACACAGGGCTGCATGTTTGCTAGCAGCCTGCTTTAGACACTGCAGCACTCCTCCACCCAGGAGTTTAAGACCTTCTGGTCTCAACCAGTCTAAGAGGGCTGAGCCCCACCTGGTCTGTGCTCATACCAGGCCTGGTACCTGCAGGGCTGGACACTGACTCTCATGCTGTCTGTGTGTGTGTGTGTGTGTGTGTGTGTGTGTGTGTGTGTGTGTGTGTGTGTGTGTGTGTGTAGGTGGGTTATTGTTGTCAAATGTTCACTAGAGCTACACTGATCTTTCGTATTTGAATGTAAAGCTATTGTAACAAAATTACATGTTTACAATAAATGTCAAGTCTTTTAAGGTGGAGAAGTAACTCACAGACTTATCCTGGAGCTCGCTCTAGTCTCTACTGAATTAGAGAGAGCAGCTTTGAATCATTTGTCTGCACCGACATGGAATGACCTAATGGTAGTATGGTATGGCTTGCATAATTGCATTAGTTTCAGGGTAGTTTGTTGTGGTTGTGTTGTGGTTGTGTCTCTGTTAATATCAGGTAAAGTTCAACATTAAAGCAGCACAGTGGACTGGTAGATTGTGGTCCTGTCTCTCACTGGTCAAACCAAACAAGGAGGTCAAAGGTGTTGATGTGTCTGATGGTGGTCTAGTGGTTAAACTATAGATACATACAGAGAAGAACAACACCACATTAATGAAATAATATTAATTATACCATGGTCTGGGTGAATACTTGATTCTGATTGGCTGCAGGGGTGTCCATTATCCGGTGATATACGGACACTTACTTACGTAGTTGCAGCAAAACTGTCTGTTCACCGTTCTAAATTATTGCGCTGGCTACATAGTATATGAGCCTGTACAAAGTGAATGAAATAAGTAACCATAACAACAGGGACGCAGTCACAGCCTCCATTTACAATTATATTCTATATATGTGTATCTGTAGATACTAAAGTATCCCTCATCACATCCCTACTAAAACACAGGGTTAGAGCTGCTGACTGTAGATACTAAAGTATCCCTCATCACATCCCTATTAAAACACAGGGTTAGAGCTGCTGACTGTAGATACTAAAGTATCCCTCATCACATCCCTACTAAAACACAGGGTTAGAGCTGCTGACTGTAGATACTAAAGTATCCCTCATCACATCCCTACTAAAACACAGGGTTAGAGCTGCTGACTGTAGATACTAAAGTATCCCTCATCACATCCCTACTAAAACACAGGGTTAGAGCTGCTGACTGTATCCCTCATCACATCCCTACTAAAACACAGGGTTAGAGCTGCTGACTGTAGATATTAAAGTATCCCTCGTCACATCCCTACTAAAACACAGGGTTAGAGCTGCTGACTGTATCCCTCATCACATCCCTACTAAATAGGCAGGAATGACGTTACAACAGTCTCAGAGAAAAAGATTCACTGCTCCCAACACATGACAACTCTCACACCAGAGAGTTCATAGTTGGAGCTCTCCTTGTAGTCATGACAAGGACCGTTTAGCCAGTACTTTCTCCTGACCCCGAACATCTATTAACCTGACACAGACACAATATACTGTTATTAATAGCAAGCTTACATGATAAACGTACTAACTAGTATCCAATGACTAGTTCTATTGATTACTGATTAATGTAGGCACACAGGAAATCCCAATTTCTTCCACACCCTCGTCACATCCCTACTAAAACACAGGGTTAGAGCTGCTGACTGTAGATACTAAAGTATCCCTCATCACATCCCTACTAAAACACAGGGTTAGAGATGCTGACTGTAGATACTAAAGTATCCCTCATCACATCCCTACTAAAACACAGGGTTAGAGATACTGACTGTAGATACTAAAGTATCCCTCATCACATCCCTACTAAAACACAGGGTTAGAGATGCTGACTGTAGATACTAAAGTATCCCTCATCACATCCCTACTAAAACACAGGGTTAGAGCTGCTGACTGTAGATACTAAAGTATCCCTCATCACATCCCTACTAAAACACAGGGTTAGAGCTGCTGACTGTAGATACTAAAGTATCCCTCATCACATCCCTACTAAAACACAGGGTTAGAGAGTTGCTGACTGCCAGCCTGGCTGACATACAGACCATGTGGTAAAGGTTCACAGTGAGAGATACAGAGTAACAACAGGTCTGGAAACCTGCCTGTCTGACTCTCATTCATGTTGAACAGCAACATTTAAGCCTGGATCTGACCCTACTGATGAATGACTACAGCAACACATATTAGACAGTATGATATATCTGTGGTGTCTACTTTAGTGATTTATGTTTGTAAGACACTTTGTTGTGCTTGTTTACAGGATGAGACAGCAGAGACCAGCCTCACCTGTACCCAGCTGTGTGTCCATGAAGAGTGACAGGTCTATGGATCTACCTATCATGTTCAGTGATGGAGGAGGACCTTCTAATGAGGAAGGGTATGTACTGACCTCTGCTGGTTAAACTAAAACAGGGTTAGAGCTGCTGACTGTGGATACTAAAGTATCCCTCATCACATCCCTACTAAAACACAGGGTTAGAGATGCTGACTGTAGATACTAAAGTATCCCTCATCACATCCCTACTAAAACACAGGGTTAGAGCTGCTGACTGTAGATACTAAAGTATCCCTCATCACATCCCTACTAAAACACAGGGTTAGAGAGTTGCTGACTGCCAGCCTGGCTGACATACAGACCATGTGGTAAAGGTTCACAGTGAGAGATACAGAGTAACAACAGGTCTGGAAACCTGCCTGTCTGACTCTCATTCATGTTGAACAGCAACATTTAAGCCTGGATCTGACCCTACTGATGAATGACTACAGCAACACATATTAGACAGTATGATATATCTGTGGTGTCTACTTTAGTGATTTATGTTTGTAAGACACTTTGTTGTGCTTGTTTACAGGATGAGACAGCAGAGACCAGCCTCACCTGTACCCAGCTGTGTGTCCATGAAGAGTGACAGGTCTATGGATCTACCTATCATGTTCAGTGATGGAGGAGGACCTTCTAATGAGGAAGGGTATGTACTGACCTCTGCTGGTTAAACTAAAACAGGGTTAGAGCTGCTGACTGTGGATACTAAAGTATCCCTCATCACATCCCTACTAAAACACAGGGTTAGAGATGCTGACTGTAGATACTAAAGTATCCCTCATCACATCCCTACTAAAACACAGGGTTAGAGCTGCTGATTGTAGATACTAATGTATCCCTCATCACATCCCTACTAAAACACAGGGTTAGAGATGCTGATTGTAGATACTAATGTATCCCATTACATCCCTACTAAAACACAGGGTTAGAGCTGCTGACTGTAGATACTAATGTATCCCATTACATCCCTACTAAAACACAGGGTTAGAGCTGCTGACTGTAGATACTAAAGTATCCCTCATCACATCCCTACTAAAACACAGGGTTAGAGATGCTGACTGTAGATACTAAAGTATCCCTCATCACATCCCTACTAAAACACAGGGTTAGAGCTGCTGACTGCAGATACTAGTATATATACTAGTATCTACAGTCAGCAGCTCTAACCCTGTGTTTTAGTAGGGATGTGATGTGATGAGGGATACTTTAGTATTTACAGTCAGCATCTCTAACCCTGTGTTTTAGTAGGGATGTGATGAGGGATACTTTAGTATCTACAGTCAGCATATCTAACCCTGTTTTAGTAGGGATGTGATGAGGGATACTTTAGTATCTACAGTCAGCAGCTCTAACCCTGTGTTTTAATAGGGATGTGATGAGGGATACTTTAGTATCTACAGTCAGCATCTCTAACCCTGTGTTTTAGTAGGGATGTGATGAGGGATACTTTAGTATCTACAGTCAGCAGCTCTAACCCTGTGTTTTAGTAGGGATGTGATGAGGGATACTTTAGTATCTACAGTCAGCATCTCTAACCCTGTGTTTTAGTAGGGATGTGATGAGGGATACTTTAGTATCTACAGTCAGAAGCTCTAACCCTGTGTTTTAGTAGGGATGTGATGAGGGATACTTTAGTATCTACAGTCAGCAGCTCTAACCCTGTGTTTTAGTAGGGATGTGATGAGGGATACTTTAGTATCTACAGTCAGCAGCTCTAACCCTGTGTTTTAGTAGGGATGTGATGAGGGATACTTTAGTATCTACAGTCAGCAGCTCTAACCCTGTGTTTTAGTAGGGATGTGATGAGGGATACTTTAGTATCTACAGTCAGCATCTCTAACCCTGTGTTTTAGTAGGGATGTGATGAGGGATACTTTAGTATCTACAGTCAGCAGCTCTAACCCTGAGTTTTAGTAGGGATGTGATGAGGGATACTTTAGTATCTACAGTCAGCATCTCTAACCCTGTGTTTTAGTATGGATGTGATGAGGGATACTTTAGTATCTACAGTCAGCATCTCTAACCCTGTGTTTTAGTAGGGATGTGATGAGGGATACTTTAGTATCTACAGTCAGCAGCTCTAACCCTGTGTTTTAGTAGGGATGTGATGAGGGATACTTTAGTATCTACAGTCAGCAGCTCTAACCCTGTGTTTTTGTAGAGATTTTACATGATAAAGCAAAGGTCTACATTGGACTTTTAGAATAGTACTTTATACTTTGCTTCACTTAAAGAAATCTGTCTATGACCAGTGAGCAGCATGTCCCCTTTCATGGATTCTTTCCAAACATGTTAACAGCTCAGTATTACCAACAAACAGGTGTTGGCAATTAATGGGTCTGGCCTGACCAACTGTATACACTCAACGATTAGACAGTAAAGACGATAAACAGTAGGGATTGAGGCTGGCAGGTTGTGCTCTGACATGAATAAGTAATGTTGCATTGATTCATGTAGGCCCAAATACATTTAAACACTATCACTATAATCACATATAAACTATAAGTTATAATATATTATAATATAGGAATATTGAGTCCCAGTGCAGACGGCTTCTTCACATCATGTCACCTTCATCATATAACATTGAACACCAGCAGAGGTCAGTACATACCCTTCCTCATTAGAAGGTCCTCCTCCACCACTGAACATGATAGGTAGACCCATAGACTTGTCACTCTTCATGGACACACAGCTGGGTGCAGGTGAGGCTGGTCTCTGCTGTCTCATCCTGTCAACAAGCACAACAAAGTGTCTTACAAACATAAATCACTAAAGTAGACACCACAGATATATCATACTGTCCAACATGTGTTGCTGTAGTCATTCATCAGTAGGGTCAGATCCAGGCTTTAATGTTGCTGTTCAACTTGAATGAGAGTCAGAAAGGCAGGTTTCCAGACCTGTTGTTACTCTGTATCTCTCACTGTGAACCTTTACCACATGGTCTGTATGTCAGCCAGGCTGGCAGTCAGTATCTCTAACCCTGTGTTTTAGTAGGGATGTGATGAGGGATACTTTAGTATCTACAGTCAGTAGCTCTAACCCTGTGTTTTAGTAGGGATGTGATGAGGGATACTTTAGTATCTACAGTCAGCAGCTCTAACCCTGTGTTTTAGTAGGGATGTGATGAGGGATACTTTAGTATCTACAGTCAGCAGCTCTAACCCTGTGTTTTAGTAGGGATGTGATGAGGGATACTTTAGTATCTACAGTCAGCAGATCTAACCCTGTGTTTTAGTAGGGATGTGATGAGGGATACTTTAGTATCTACAGTCAGCAGCTCTAACCCTGTGTTTTAGTAGGGATGTGATGAGGGATACTTTAGTATCTACAGTCAGCAGCTCTAACCCTGTGTTTTAGTAGGGATGTGATGAGGGATACTTTAGTATCTACAGTCAGCAGCTCTAACCCTGTTTTAGGTTAACCAGCAGAGGTCAGTACATACCCTTCCTCATTAGAAGGCCCTCCTCCATCACTGAACTTGATAGGTTGATTCATAGACCAGTCACTCTTCATGGACACACAGCTGGGTGCAGGTGAGGCTGGTCTCTGCTGTCTCATCCTGTCAACAAACACAACAAAGTGTCTTACAAACATAAATCACTAAAGTAGACACCACAGATATATCATACTGTCCAACATGTGTTGCTGTAGTCATTCATCAGTAGGGTCAGATCCAGGCTTTAATGTTGCTGTTCAACTTGAATGAGAGTCAGAAAGGCAGGTTTCCAGACCTGTTGTTACTCTGTATCTCTCACTGTGAACCTTTACCACATGGTCTGTATGTCAGCCAGGCTGGCAGTCAGTATCTCTAACCCTGTGTTTTAGTAGGGATGTGATGAGGGATACTTTAGTATCTACAGTCAGCAGCTCTAACCCTGTGTTTTAGTAGGGATGTGATGAGGGATACTTTAGTATCTACAGTCAGCATCTCTAACCATGTGTTTTAGTAGGGATGTGATGAGGGATACTTTAGTATCTACAGTCAGCAGCTCTAACCCTGTGTTTTAGTAGGGATGTGATGAGGGATACTTTAGTATCTACAGTCAGCAGCTCTAACCCTGTGTTTTAGTAGGGATGTGATGAGGGATACTTTAGTATCTACAGTCAGCAGCTCTAACCCTGTGTTTTAGTAGGGATGTGATGAGGGATACTTTAGTATCTACAGTCAGCAGCTCTAACCCTGTGTTTTAGTAGGGATGTGATGAGAGATACTTTAGTATCTACAGTCAGAAGCTCTAACCCTGTGTTTTAGTAGGGATGTGATGAGAGATACTTTAGTATCTACAGTCAGCATCTCTAACCCTGTGTTTTAGTAGGGATGTGATGAGGGATACTTTAGTATCTACAGTCAGCAGCTCTAACCCTGTGTTTTAGTAGGGATGTGATGAGGGATACTTTAGTATCTACAGTCAGCAGCTCTAACCCTGTGTTTTTGTAGAGATTTTACATGATAAAGCAAAGGTCTACATTGGACTTTTAGAATAGTACTTTATACTTTGCTTCACTTAAAGAAATCTGTCTATGACCAGTGAGCAGCATGTCCCCTTTCATGGATTCTTTCCAAACATGTTAACAGCTCAGTATTACCAACAAACAGGTGTTGGCAATTAATGGGTCTGGCCTGACCAACTGTATACACTCAACGATTAGACAGTAAAGACGATAAACAGTAGGGATTGAGGCTGGCAGGTTGTGCTCTGACATGAATAAGTAATGTTGCATTGATTCATGTAGGCCCAAATACATTTAAACACTATCACTATAATCACATATAAACTATAAGTTATAATATATTATAATATAGGAATATTGAGTCCCAGTGCAGACGGCTTCTTCACATCATGTCACCTTCATCATATAACATTGAACACCAGCAGAGGTCAGTACATACCCTTCCTCATTAGAAGGTCCTCCTCCACCACTGAACATGATAGGTAGACCCATAGACTTGTCACTCTTCATGGACACACAGCTGGGTACAGGTGAGGCTGGTCTCTGCTGTCTCATCCTGTCAACAAGCACAACAAAGTGTCTTACAAACATAAATCACTAAAGTAGACACCACAGATATATCATACTGTCCAACATGTGTTGCTGTAGTCATTCATCAGTAGGGTCAGATCCAGGCTTTAATGTTGCTGTTCAACTTGAATGAGAGTCAGAAAGGCAGGTTTCCAGACCTGTTGTTACTCTGTATCTCTCACTGTGAACCTTTACCACATGGTCTGTATGTCAGCCAGGCTGGCAGTCAGTATCTCTAACCCTGTGTTTTAGTAGGGATGTGATGAGGGATACTTTAGTATCTACAGTCAGTAGCTCTAACCCTGTGTTTTAGTAGGGATGTGATGAGGGATACTTTAGTATCTACAGTCAGCATCTCTAACCCTGTGTTTTAGTAGGGATGTGATGAGGGATACTTTAGTATCTACAGTCAGCAGCTCTAACCCTGTGTTTTAGTAGGGATGTGATGAGGGATACTTTAGTATCTACAGTCAGCAGCTCTAACCCTGTGTTTTAGTAGGGATGTGATGAGGGATACTTTAGTATCTACAGTCAGCAGATCTAACCCTGTGTTTTAGTAGGGATGTGATGAGGGATACTTTAGTATCTACAGTCAGCAGCTCTAACCCTGTGTTTTAGTAGGGATGTGATGAGGGATACTTTAGTATCTACAGTCAGCAGCTCTAACCCTGTGTTTTAGTAGGGATGTGATGAGGGATACTTTAGTATCTACAGTCAGCAGCTCTAACCCTGTTTTAGGTTAACCAGCAGAGGTCAGTACATACCCTTCCTCATTAGAAGGCCCTCCTCCATCACTGAACTTGATAGGTTGATTCATAGACCAGTCACTCTTCATGGACACACAGCTGGGTGCAGGTGAGGCTGGTCTCTGCTGTCTCATCCTGTCAACAAACACAACAAAGTGTCTTACAAACATAAATCACTAAAGTAGACACCACAGATATATCATACTGTCCAACATGTGTTGCTGTAGTCATTCATCAGTAGGGTCAGATCCAGGCTTTAATGTTGCTGTTCAACTTGAATGAGAGTCAGAAAGGCAGGTTTCCAGACCTGTTGTTACTCTGTATCTCTCACTGTGAACCTTTACCACATGGTCTGTATGTCAGCCAGGCTGGCAGTCAGTATCTCTAACCCTGTGTTTTAGTAGGGATGTGATGAGGGATACTTTAGTATCTACAGTCAGTAGCTCTAACCCTGTGTTTTAGTAGGGATGTGATGAGGGATACTTTAGTATCTACAGTCAGCAGCTCTAACCCTGTGTTTTAGTAGGGATGTGATGAGGGATACTTTAGTATCTACAGTCAGCAGCTCTAACCCTGTGTTTTAGTAGGGATGTGATGAGGGATACTTTAGTATCTACAGTCAGCAGATCTAACCCTGTGTTTTAGTAGGGATGTGATGAGGGATACTTTAGTATCTACAGTCAGCAGCTCTAACCCTGTGTTTTAGTAGGGATGTGATGAGAGATACTTTAGTATCTACAGTCAGAAGCTCTAACCCTGTGTTTTAGTAGGGATGTGATGAGAGATACTTTAGTATCTACAGTCAGCATCTCTAACCCTGTGTTTTAGTAGGGATGTGATGAGGGATACTTTAGTATCTACAGTCAGCAGCTCTAACCCTGTGTTTTAGTAGGGATGTGATGAGGGATACTTTAGTATCTACAGTCAGCAGCTCTAACCCTGTGTGTTAGTAGGGATGTGATGAGGGATACTTTAGTATCTACAGTCAGCAGCTCTAACCCTGTGTTTTAGTAGGGATGTGATGAGGGATACTTTAGTATCTACAGTCAGCATCTCTAACCCTGTGTTTTAGTAGGGATGTGATGAGGGATACTTTAGAATCTACAGTCAGCATCTCTAACCCTGTGTTTTAGTAGGGATGTGATGAGGGGTACTTGAGTATCTACAGTCAGCAGCTCTAACCCTGTTTTAGGGTTAGAGCTGCTGTTCAGTGATGGAGAAGGTCCTCCTCCATCACTGAACTTGATAGGTTGATTCATAGACCAGTCACTCTTCATGGACACACAGCTGGGTGCAGGTGAGGCTGGTCTCTGCTGGATTGGGCTTCAACACAACAGAGACAGACCTTCAGTCTCTCATTTATTCTGACTAATGATGATGTCATAAAATCACTGCTGAGCTCTGAGATGGAGAACAGTCATGAACAGGTATGGATTCTCATCTTACCTCTTAGCTTTGGTGTCCATGTCATGTTCCCCAGAGAGACTCGTTTTAGCGACAGCCCTCTGAAACACAGTAATGATTCATACATTAATAATAATGATAATAGAGAGACAGGGGCTAGTTGTCACAGGATCAAGTTGGAATACTGCTGCCAGACTGAGGATTGGTGTCAAAAGTTCAGAAAATTATTTATCTTTATCATCAGAGGCTATCTACATTAGATGATGCAGTCTAGTCATGAAATCAAAACACTCAAACACAATTTCCAATATTATAGAATTTACCAACAATGCATTTTAAAAGCAAACACAAGTGCATATTAAGTGACATGGATTAAACCTCAGTCAGTCACATGTTGACACTGTGCCAGGTGTTAGCCACTGTCCTTGTACACATGCTCCCTGTGTTGTGTCACATGTTGACACTGTGTCAGGTGTTAGCCACTGTCCTTGTACACATGCTCCCTGTGTTGTGTCACATGTTGACACTGTGTCAGGTGTTACCCACTGTCCTTGTACACATGCTCCCTGTGTTGTGTCACATGTTGACACTGTGCCAGGTGTTAGCCACTGTCCTTGTACACATGCTCCCTGTGTTGTGTCACATGTTGACACTGTGTCAGGTGTGACCCACTGTCCTTGTACACATGCTCCCTGTGTTGTTTCAGGGAGGATCTGTACAGCAGGTTTCAGGACAGTGTCTCATCCTTTAAAACAGTTCAATGTCCACTTCTGTAACACATCATTTATAAACTAATGATGCTTCTAAATCTCTGTGAATGAGTGTTTCTGGTATTTCACTGTCCCCCCATGTTGTTCTACATTCAGTACGACCCTGTTCCCCACACTGAAACCCACCTGTGGTGTCTTGTGTTGTCGTCTTGTCTCAGGGACTCTGGTGGTCTCTGGTCTGGGGGGGTCAGCATGGTCCAGTGGGAACCTGCTGGGAAGTACCCTGACACACTTGGCAGGGACGTAGAAGGGCTCTGAACTCTCATCCTTGCAGACGAGCCACCAGTCATGGCTGGTCTTCTCCAGGAGGAGGTAATGTTCATCAGGTTTGATGGAGACGATGCTGCCAGTTCTGTCTGTGTACTGATACGCAAACTCCACCAGAACCCCACCTTTGCTGCGCCTCTCAAAGCTCATTGCTACAACGACCACCCTGTGGCCACGCCCACTCCAAGGGAGGGGGGCTGACCTACAGGAGCAGGCTGGGAAGGGTGAGGGGCGTGGTCAGACTCAAGAGCAGTCTTCCTAGGGAGGGAACATAAAACATTGCTTAACTGTACATATTAAGACACACTAACACACAGGCATGTAGACACTATCACAGGCACCGTGAAAGAAAGGCAAAAGAAGGGCAAAGTGTTGCTGCAGCTTTTGTCTAATGCCCCCACCCCTAGTAGCTTCTCAGCTTGAAGGACAGGCCCTGATGGATCTTGGTGGTACTGGGACTGTTCTGGTCATTCCATTCCATTAACTTCATTTTAATATCCAGAACACAGTGGAACAGGTTTACACTAGAGAGTGTATTGAATGAAAGTTTATGTCATCATAGGTTGTCATGGGCTAGCCATCTCTTTGACCCACAATCAAAAGCTGTTAGCACAAGCTCCCCAGTCTATAAAGGACTAAAGTACTCTAAATAGGATATATAAACATTTGATATGTTCATTTAAACCCTTGATTACATATGTGCAGTGTTGTTGTCAAAGGGCAAAGCCTGTCTCCTTCCTGGACACTGATAACTGATAACACAGCACATCCTCTTCCTGTGAATCAGCACAGGTGGGAGGTCCTTAAGCACTGACTGTTTAGACAGTGCTGCTAACACACGTTAGCCTATGATCACAGTTACAGACACACTAGACACCTCTCAGCGCTCCACGGCCCGCCGTCATTATGCTGCTTGCTAAAGCTTGCTCATGCCTGCATAGCCATAAGTTAGTTCTTTGTAAGATGTGACTTGTAAATGTCTGAGACACTAGTGTAGGTCCGAGGGCACAATGTTACCGGTTCTATGAACCATCTAAAGACTAAACAAACGTTATCTAGCACCATGAATGCGGCGTCTTCTGTCTGTGCTTGCCAAGGCTGTGTTAATGTCACCCCCTGATGTTAACGTTTGTTTAGTCCTTGTGAGGGTAAAACCTCCCATATTGTGATACATTTACATTTAGTCATTTAGCAGACGCTCTTATCCAGAGCGACTTACAGTAAGTACAGGGACATACCCCCGAGGCAAGTAGGGTGAAGTGCCTTGCCCAAGGACACAACGTCAGTTGGCATGACCGGGAATCGAACTGGCGACCTTCGGATTACTAGCCCGACTCCCTCACCGCTCAGCCACCTGACTCCCTGTGATACTATTTAACTGGCCTTCATTCCTGTATTCATGGTCCAGTCCTATGAGATGCTCAGCTTGAGTGTATCAGACAACTGCATCTAACAGATCTGGATTGGCAATTGACTTTATTGACTTTCACAGCATTTGGGTAAGATAAGAGACTTCTTCAGTACTCATAGCTCCACTTTCCCCCCGTGCGTAGGCCTACGCCATGTTTTAAGATGTGATACGGCAACACAGAGTGACCAAAAGGCAAAGAGAAAGTGCATCCATAACAAATGACAGTTTTACTTGGTCTTCAATGGGAGTAAATTGTATAGGTTATCTAAAATTATGCCAATTACCTCCTTTTAGCCGATTTAGCCAGAAAGAAAATGTGTGAATTTGGCCCACAAAAAAAGATAATGTTAAGATAGGGCACAATGAGTTAATTATTTTTGGGAAATCTTTAAATTTTTTACTCCATCAATGTTTAAATAACTGCTAGTTATTGCTGGTAAATTCAGTAAATATCTTTCACCGTTTTTTGTTGTTTCCTTAGCCATTTCTCAAAAATCATTCATTGTTCACAATGGGTTAATTGAAATGTTTATTGAGAAACCTGACAAAATGTGGGCATTTCAACAACCATGTCAGGTCAAATATGGGAGCGCTCGTTCACATGCTAAGTGGTGTCTATGAAGACAAACGTGTGATATGAGGATGATGTGATTATCACTAGTTACTGTAAGTGGTGTCTATGAAGACTAACGTGTGATATGAGGATGATGTTATTATCACTAGTTACTGTAAGTGGTGTCTATGAAGACTAACGTGTGATATGAGGATGATGTTATTATCACTAGTTACTGTAAGTGGTGTCTATGAAGACTAACGTGTGATATGAGGATGATGTGATTATCACTAGTTACTGTAAGTGGTGTCTATGAAGACTAACGTGTGATATGTGTCACGTACGCAGTGTTCATTAATCTGAGAACAACTTTGTGTACAGAGTTTTCCAGTTTTCTGCGTTGACATACTGTTACGGATGAATTTACACAGAGTTTAATACACTTGATCTCTGTCCTGCCTTACAATCTCCTGCAACTCAGTCTCCTTCCCCCTTTAGAGAGAGAGAAGGGAGGGTTGCAGCTCAGTGGTTAGAGCACCTGACTGCAGCTCAAGAGGTAGCAGGTTCAAATCTCCCCCTGTACTGGATGTTGATTTGGATAAATATCAGTAAGAACCGTGTGAGAAAGTAGGTTATATACTTCAACTTGTTACACATTAACATAAACCCCTTGAAACCGACCCCTGCACAAAGAGACACTTTTACATATAACACACTATTAACCCCTACCAGAACTCTCATGCAGCAACACTGGAGTGAGAGACACAGAGACAGGGAGGGGCAGGTGTGTGTGTGTGTGGTGTGTGTTCATTATGCAGAGAGATGGAGAGAGTAATGGACAGAGAGACAGAGGGAGAGAGAGAGAGGCAGGTGTGTGTAGTGTGTATTATGCAGAGAGATGGAGAGAGTAAAGGACAGAGAGACAGAGGGAGAGAGAGAGGCAGGTGTGTGTAGTGTGTGTATTATGCAGAGAGATGGAGAGACAGACAGAGGGAGAGCTGGTGTGAGACAAATGAGTAGATGAAATAAGAGTCAGAAAGTCAGGAAGGGAGGGACTGTCAGAGCTGCTGGTTGAGGTGTTCATACTGAGGACACATCACCAAGTCTGACTCTACAATATCAGCATTGGATTATATTCTATTATTTAACACATTATCACTTTCAACAACCTTAACTCAAGAGACATAATGAACAGTGTAATCTTATCCAAAGCATCTTTACTACCTTCTCTGAAACTGCTCTCTCTGTCATCACATGTTCTGTAAGAACACCCAGTCCAGTAGACATCTGTACTGTAGACAATGATTAACAGGAATCACCAAGGATCTGTACTGTACATTTGTACTCAAAATCACCTTCAGTACCATGAAAAACTAACTACTGACAAACAAATATTACCATTAAACCATTAAAATCCTTCACTCTCTACTAGATACAGTTATTCATGTGAGTGTCCAACCACATGTTCCAACGGTTCAGCTGTGTCTCTTGACCACACCCTGGTCCTCCATTCAGGGGGATTGTAGGTCTGAGCGTTCAACTAGAATCATCCTCACTTCCTACCTGACCTGAACATGATCCCTGGAGGGACTTACCTCTGCTTTCTCCTGGTCTGAATTCACAAACACAACGTCAAGTCAAGCAGGCATCGTCCTTCATGCTGAAGAAGAAATCTGTTGATGCTGTTTGTGCTGCTTCCAGGAGTGTCTCTGGAACATTATAGTTACAGATTCAGTACAAGAACACAGGTCAAAGTCTGGTCATATAGACGCTATCATTCATTATAGTAGCACGTACACTGAACAGTACAATAAAACAGGTCAGAGTCCAGTGATATAGACCCCATCATGAGAGCTGTTAACCCTTCAGGTAGGAGGGCCCTGGGTGTACTGTCACATCAGCACATCAGACACAAGTGAAGTTACAGACCTACGACTAACTGAAGAAAGACAATATCCCTGAGACAAGATCTTTATTGATGCAGAGTTGTTGGTCTGGATATCTACAGGACTTCAGGTCCCAGAATCCACCTCTCCACTGCCCTTGTTACCTGAGATCACAGTGACTTCACAATGCCCTGGTGGCAACACACTAGAATGTTGAGTCATTAACAGCATGAACATCATAAAGCAGATTATTACACTACGACCAGAAGTTCTGCTCTCCTGTATAAACCCTGCCCTATCTCCCCTGTCCCCTATAGACCTGCTGTACCTGGACTGACCCTCACCTGTCTCTGACCACCACGCTCCTATAGACCTGCTGTACCTGGACTGACCCTCACCTGTTCCTGACCACCACGCTCATATAGACCTGCTGTACCTGGACTGACCCTCACCTGTTCCTGACCACCACGCTCCTATAGACCTGCTGGACCTGCACTGACCCTCACCTTAGCCGTTGTCAGAGCGAGGAGTGGGCTTGTTAAACAGTGATTGTAAAAAGGTCTAGATTATTATGCAGAGATGGAGAGAGTAATGGACAGAGAGACAGAGGGAGAGAGAGAGGCAGGTGTGTGTAGTGTGTATTATGCAGAGAGATGGAGAGACAGAGGGAAACATCAGACAAGTCTAACTCTGCAATATCGACATTGGATTACATTCTATTATTTAACACATTATCACTTTCAACAACCTTAACTCAAGAGACATAATGAACAGTGTAATCTTATCTAAAGCATCTTTACTGCCTTCTCTGAAACTGCTCTCTGTCATCACATGTTCTGTAACAACACCCAGTCCAGTAGACATATGTACTGTAGACAATGATTAACAGGAATCACCAAGGATCTGTACTGTACATTTGTACTCAAAATCACCTTCAGTACCATGAAACACCAACTACTGACAAACAAATATTACCATTAAACCCATTAAAATCCTTCACTTTACTAGATACAGTTATTCATGTGAGTGTCCAACCACATGTTCCAACGGTTCAGCTGTGTCTCTTGACCACCCTGGTCCTCCATTCAGGAGGATTGTAGGTCTGAGCGTTCAACTAGAATCATCCTCACTTCCTACCTGACCTGAACATGATCCCTGGAGGGACTTACCTCTGCTTTCTCCTGGTCTGAATTCACAAACACAACGTCAAGTCAAGGAGGCATTGTCCTTCGTGCTGAAGAAGAAATCTGTTGATGCTGTTTGTGCTGCTTCCAGGAGTGTCTCTGGAACATTATAGTTACAGGTTCAGTACAAGAACACAGGTCAAAGTCTGGTCATATAGACGCTATCATTCATTATAGTAGCAGGTACACTGAACAGTACAATAAAACAGGTCAGAGTCCAGTGATATAGACCCCATCATGAGAGCTGTTAACCCTTCAGGTAGGAGGGCCCTGGGTGTACTGTCACATCAGAACATCAGACACAAGTGAAGTTACAGACCTACGACTAACTGGAGAAAGACAATATCCCTGAGAAAATATATTTTATAAATGCAGAGTTGTTGGTCTGGATATCTACAGGACTTCAGGTCCCAGAATCCACCTCTCCACTGCCCTTGTTACCTGAGATCACAGTGACTTCACAATGCCCTGGTGGCAACACACTAGAATGTTGAGTCATTAGCAGCATGAACATCATAAAGCAGATTATTACACTACGACCAGAAGTTCTGCTCTCCTGTATAAACCCTGCCCTATCTCCCCTGTCCCCTATAGACCTACTGTACCTGGACTGAACCTCACCCGTCTGACCACCACGCTCCTATAGACTTGCTGTACCTGGACTGACCCTCACCTGTCACTGACCACCACGCTCCTATAGACCTGCTGTACCTGGACTGACCCTCACCAGTTCCTGACCACCACGCTCCTATAGACCTGCTGGACCTGCACTGACCCTCACCTGTTCCTGACCACCACGCTCCTATAGACCTGCTGTACCTGGACTGACCCTCACCAGTTCCTGACCACCACGCTCCTATAGACCTGCTGGACCTGCACTGACCCTCACCTGTTCCTGACCACCACGCTCCTATAGACCTGCTGTACCTGGACTCACCCTCACCTGTTCCTGACCACCACGCTCCTATAGACCTGCTGGACCTGCACTGACCCTCACCTGTTCCTGACCACCACGCTCCTATAGACCTGCTGGACCTGCACTGACCCTCACCTGTTCCTGACCACCACGCTCCTATAGACCTGCTGGACCTGCACTGACCCTCACCTTAGCCGTTGTCAGAGCGAGGAGTGGGCTTGTTAAACAGTGATTGTAAAAAGGTCGAGATTATTATGCAGAGATGGAGAGAGTAATGGACAGAGAGACAGAGGGAGAGAGAGAGGCAGGTGTGTGTAGTGTGTATTATGCAGAGAGATGGAGAGACAGAGGGAAACATCAGACAAGTCTAACTCTGCAATATCGACATTGGATTACATTCTATTATTTAACACATTATCACTTTCAACAACCTTAACTCAAGAGACATAATGAACAGTGTAATCTTATCTAAAGCATCTTTACTGCCTTCTCTGAAACTGCTCTCTCTGTCATCACATGTTCTGTAAGAACACCCAGTCCAGTAGACATCTGTACTGTAGACAATGATTAACAGGAATGACCAAGGATCTGTACTGTACATTTGTACTCAAAATCACCTTCAGTACCATGAAACACTAACTACTGACAAACAAATATTACCATTAAACCCATTAAAATCCTTCACTCTACTAGATACAGTTATTCATGTGAGTGTCCAACCACATGTTCCAACGGTTCAGCTGTGTCTCTTGACCACCCTGGTCCTCCATTCAGGAGGATTGTAGGTCTGAGCGTTCAACTAGAATCATCCTCACTTCCTACCTGACCTGAACATGATCCCTGGAGGGACTTACCTCTGCTTTCTCCTGGTCTGAATTCACAAACACAACGTCAAGTCAAGCAGGCATTGTCCTTCGTGCTGAAGAAGAAATCTGTTGATGCTGTTTGTGCTGCTTCCAGGAGTGTCTCTGGAACATTATAGTTACAGATTCAGTACAAGAACACAGGTCAAAGTCTGGTCATATAGACGCTATCATTCATTATAGTAGCACGTACACTGAACAGTACAATAAAACAGGTCAGAGTCCAGTGATATAGACCCCATCATGAGAGCTGTTAACCCTTCAGGTAGGAGGGCCCTGGGTGTACTGTCACATCAGAACATCAGACACAAGTGAAGTTACAGACCTACGACTAACTGAAGAAAGACAATATCCCTGAGACAAGATCTTTATTGATGCAGAGTTGTTGGTCTGGATATCTACAGGACTTCAGGTCCCAGAATCCACCTCTCCACTGCCCTTGTTACCTGAGATCACAGTGACTTCACAATGCCTTGGTGGCAACACACTCTAGAATGTTGAATCATTAACAGCATGAACATCATAAAGCAGATTATTACAATCTGACCAGAAGTTCTGCTCTCCTGTATAAACCCTGCCCTATCTCCCCTGTCCCCTATAGACCTGCTGTACCTGGACTGACCCTCACCTGTCCCTGACCATGATTCTGGATTAGCCCTTGGTACATCTGAACCTGTGTTCTGAATCAAAGTTCTGCACTTGTGTTTCTCCTGATCTCTCTGTCCTGTTACAACCAAGAGTCTTCATGACCAGGAATATCTTTATTAACCTTCTGTTGTAAACACTCCCCAGATAACTGCTGTGTGCTGATTCAGCAGCACTGGAATGAGAGCAGTGTTGTCATGGCTGTGTGCTGGAGGTCACATGTATATGGGGACAATAACAGCAGTCTCAGACAGGGTTAGGGTTAGAAAGGGAGGGCCGTAGTGTCTTACAGATCTCCTCCACTCCCTCACCACGGAGGATGGCTACCGAAGTCTCCACTCCTCTGGTGGAATGAGCCTGAATGCCAGGAGACACAGGACATCCCACACCCTCATCCATGATACTGAGAGCATTGTGGAGCCAGAGAGAGAGGCTTTGTGGAGACAAAGTATCCCAACTCTTGATCCACCACAGCAGATCAGTAACTGAGGGGAAGATCTGATAGATGCACAGCATGTCAAGTAGTGTAGGGGGTTTAATATTGGCCAAACAACCAAAACGAATTCCCCTTGTATGACCTTTATGATAATTGTCAGGCCATTTCTCTGAAATGCAGAGGCTCTCAGAATGAAACCTAAACTGTTCTACCTTTTGACCCTGCACATGATAAACGAGTCATGGGATGAGCAAAGGTGTTTTATTGTTACAAAGTCTGTAATACCTGCATCCTCGACCTTCTGCTCCCTGTTGGCTACTTCAGGAGATTGATTGACTTTATTGTCCACAAGGGCACAGTGCCCGTGATGCAGTTGGTGATTAAGATGTCGGTGAGGCACACACACAAATTCCTGGAACTGTAGATAGATAGGACACAGTGCCTGTGATAAGGTCGGTGACACACACAGATTTCTGGAATGATAGATAGATAGTGCAGTGCCTGTGATGCAGCAGGTGAGTAAGATGTCAGTGACACACAGATGTCTGGAATGATAGATAGATAGTGCAGTGCCTGTGCTTATGTCATGTTGATCCAAATGTATCATACAGCTTTTTTGTTAAATAATATTACCTCCACAAACATCTAGACATTTAGTTAATTACATAAGAAAATACATGCGCAATGGTTGAGCGAGTTGTCATAACTGTAGGTCTAATTCACCATACAGCGCTGCATATACAGTTCTGTCTGAGGGGCGTTTGCTATTTTGACATTGACATTTGTGTTTTTTACTTTGTGATATGAGGTGCAATAAAATAGTATTGTATTTTCTGTACAAAGCATTGGAAACCAAATCCTTGTTGTTGTCTATATATAGGTTAAACCGTACTGAGATTAGTCTACTCAGCAGCAACTGTATGCTATGTAACCTTCCAGAATTTGGCATCTATAATTTGGTTGTCTTTATTTTCAGTAATTTATTCCAAGAAATGGAGAATAAATAAATGGAGAATAATATGGTGGCATAATACATCCATTCAAGACAAGTTAGAACTCAAACCATTCTCAGAAATGTAGACTATCTCTCAAAATGAAACTAAAACCGCAGTGGATCACATGCGTGTGCTCTGTACAGTAAGTAAGTCATGAGAGGACCTCCGATCCCAGGTGGGCTCTTCACCGTGCCTCCGGCTTGGGAGAGCATCCTTCCACTGAGGGAGAGGCCTCGTCCATCCACCCCCAACGGTGGTTCGTCCCCGTGACATCAGGTCTGCTCCTTTGTTGAGCAGGTCTGGGATATGCAGGGCTCTCAGGGAGGGGAGACAAGACAGGTACTCATGCAGGCACCTAAATATGTCCTTTGAGCCTTCTCATGCTACAAATGGACAGATACAAACAGATGGGTTTCAGCAAAACAATGATTGTCACCGAACTACCTCCTAGTTAAGTTACTAAACCATCTCCCTGGTTCATGTGTGTGTGTGACCCCGCCCATCTCCCCCTGGCCTCCTCCAGGTAGATTGAGCCCAGGTGCAGGTAGATGGGATGTGTGTCTGAGGCGTCCACCACTAAGTCCAGGGTCCTCTCATAGCCCTCCTGAGCCTTCCTGTGCTCCCCAGTCTGGTAGTGCAGGTGACCGTACAGAGCCACACGTCTGGGTCCTGCAGAGAGGGGAACCATCAGGAGAGAGATTACACATCAACATTTGATTGATTCGGTTAACACATGCGTGATGTGCTTGCAGGTACTGAATGGACATCTCCCTACAATCTCTGCTGAGTCTAGGTTTACCTCAAATGATTCTTATTCATTTCTAAAACAAAGAGCCCATAATGATGTGTCAGTAGCTGCTCCTGGTGTGTAGGTTGTTTGAGGCACCTGGAAGCTGTGGTTGAGCGCCTCCTGCAGGCTGAGCTGGGCACTGCTGTACTCTGCCCTCAGCAGCTGCAGCCTGGCCATGGCCCCCCTCTGGACACAGCAGCTCCTGGACCAGAGCCCGCTGAGACACTGCACACAAATACACACACACACACACACACTGCACACACACACATACAGTACACCGTTACATCACCAGACATCATGTCTCTAGTTCTGGTCTGTATGTCTGTGTTTTGTTTGTTCACTTCCCTTCCTCTCACTCAATCTCTCAGGTCCCAATTCGCTGTCTGATTGGTCCATTCCAGTCCCCTCCCAGGTCCAATCAACCACCAATCTCCACTATCCCAACCATCAGCACGACCTGCCTCCCATAGAAGCTGCTCCTTTCTTCAGCCCCAGGAGAGGGAACTGATCCATGATGTGGAAAGAGCTGTTTGTATGAGGACTGTGTTTTGTGTTGACTTTGTACTTAGGAGGAAAATGTCCATAGTTTCTTTTTGTCTTTATGCCTATACCCTGTATACAGCTTTGTGTTTGTTTGTTTCCACCTTGTGGCAACCCAGGAGTGCAGCACCATGGACAGCGTCCCAGCAGGCACCACAGGCAGCACTCCAGTCAGCACATTGGGCAGCGGCACCAGCAAGCCCTGGGTCAGGTGATCAGAGGCAGGTATGTCCCACGGGAGACCACGAGCTGCCCAGGTGCGGCTCATGAGTGGAATGGAGGGCGGCCACACCATGAAAGGCCGGCCAGCCCAGCTGGAGGGGGATGGATAGAAGTGAGGAGGAGCTGGACTCCAACACATGCAGACGGTCGCAGTATAACCAACTCCTACTTTGGGTGTTTTTTCAGTGAGGAGACTCTGGGGCAGCAGCTCTGGTTCCTCCTCCCCTCCTGGCCCTGCCTCCCCAGTGTCTGGTCTGTTGCTGCTGGGAGACTCTGGGGCAGCAGCTCTGGTTCTCCAGTGTCTGGTCTGTTGCTGCTGGGAGACTCTGGGGCAGCAGCTCGGGTTCTCCAGTGTCTGGTCTGCAGGACAGGGTCACCAGCAGGCAGACCTGCTGCTGCTTGCTGGCCTCCAGGAAGACCATCTCTGCCTGGATGGGGCTGTCCTGGCTCAGGTACAACAAGCCTGGATACACACACATCAACCACAAACCAGACAACCTCAAGTGCAGAGACTTAGAACATCTCTTACAAATAATGTTCCAAAAGGTGTCCCTGTGGGTTCTTGGGTCGAACAACTGGGTTTTAACTGGTTACGGAAATAGTCACACTATGTATGTATGTATGTGAATCCATTAGGTGTTATGAACAATCTTTAGAGTTCGAAAGATTTCCTTAAAATATCTGAATTGTCTCTACAATGAGAATGAGACTCAAGAATTCCCCCTGCAATGTTCCTGTATACCAGCTTGACCCTGCATGGATCTGCAAGATCTTCAGTTGCTGGATGTCATGTACCCCTCCTGTCCATCCATCTACCTGGCTGTCCTGTCATGCTGTGCTCATCACACGCCCCCAGTCCTGTCCTGTCATGCTGTGCTCATCACACGCCCCCAGTCCTGTCCTGTCATGCTGTGCTCATCACACGCCCCCAGTCCTGTCCTGTCATGCTGTGCTCATCACACGCCCCCAGTCCTGTCCTGTCATGCTGTGCTCATCACACGCCCCCAGCCCAGTCCCGTCCTGTCATGCTGTGCTCATCACACGCCCCCAGTCCCGTCCTGTCATGCTGTGCTCATCACACGCCCCCAGTCCTGTCCTGTCATGCTGTGCTCATCACACGCCCCCAGTCCTGTCCTGTCATGCTGTGCTCATCACACGCCCCCAGCCCAGTCCCGTCCTGTCATGCTCTGCTCATCACACGCCCCCAGTCCTGTCCTGTCCTGCTGTGCTCATCACACGCCCCCAGTCCTGTCCTGTCATGCTGTGCCCATCACACGCCCCCAGCCCAGTCCTGTCCTGTCATGCTGTGCTCATCACACGCCCCCAGTCCTGTGGCTACCACTGCTTAAACTGACATTCACCAACTCTGAGCTGAGTTGAACGTGGGATTTCTGTCTTTCAACACCCATTGACACTTGATGTTCTTGATGTATGACTATGTTTTAGTCTGTGTTCTGCACCTCTTTCACCAACCGTCTCTGGAGGAGGGGATCCCTCACTGAATTGCTCCTCCCAAGGTTTCTTCAATTCTTTCTCTAATGAGTTTTTCTGGGACTTCCTTGTCTTAATTGAGCGTTAAGGATGGTTGAGGGGCAGTTCTATGGGCGTATTTGAAGCCCTCTGTGACATTGCTTGTAAAAAGGGCTACACAAATACATTTACAAATCCTCTCCTCAAACGCAATGCACACTCACCAATAGCGTCTCTGTTGTCTCCTGCACACTGATGCACCCTGTCCAGGTTCTCCTTTTCTGCACACCTGTCGCTCATTAAGCCAGTGCCTTTTATGCTGGATCGAGCGGAAGACACCTCTCGCTCGTTGGCGCTTCTCTCCCTTCCTGACGCTATTGGTAATGCGCTAATTCGGGACCATATTTATCCGAAACTAAAACAACAAATGAAGCTTGCGCAAGTTCAGTCAGGCAAGACCGATCCCTGCACTCGGGCTTAATCGTAGTGTACACTACTCACTCCCCCCGCTAAGAACGCCCTACCTTCCCCCGTTCCCTGGTCGGGCGGTCACTGGGGTTCAGGTCGATTAGCGCTCCCGCTATCAATTAATGGCGTCACATGATCCGTGCCTTTAAATATGATTCTCTCCCTGTGTAGTTTGTCCATGCTATCAAGTGCGCGACCCTCCACCACCCAGTCGCCACCCGGTTCCTGTCTCAGTCTTCGGCTCGATTGGTCGTCGGCTGCCGCCACCGCCACCAGTGTCTGGACTCCGTGGGGGATTCTCCTCCGGGCGTTGGGCAGGCGCCCGTTCATCTATATAATTCCTCGTGGGGTTCAAGCTCCAAACACCATAGTACATTTATTATTCTGTAATAAACATCTTTCACTCATCCCCAGGTCTCTCCTGATTGAAATAGATATTTGTCTTAACAGACATGGCATCGTTCGTGGATCCAAGGTTCAAAACCAGATACGTCAGTGAGGAGAGCATCCCCCATCTCACGGCCAGGGTACAGACAGAGATGAATGAAATAGCAAGAAAGAACAGTGCCACAGAGCCCCAGGATCAGACAGCCCCACCTCCATCAAAAAAGGCCAAGAGGTCATTGGGGATTCTGCTGAAGAGCAGCAGCACCACCACACCAGCTGTACAGGTTTTGGGGGAAGCTGTCACAGCTGAGCTCAACAGCTACCTCCTCACCCCCTCCATTGACAGCGAGGATGACCCCCTGGCCTGGTGGAAGTGTCACCAAGTGAGCTACCCCACTCTGAGCAAGCTAGCAAGAAAATATCTGTGTACCCCTGCAACCAGCTCACCCTCAGAAAGAATATTTAGTACAGGGGGAAACATAGTGGTAGGGCAGCGCGGTAGGGCAGCGCGTCACTAGCAGCGCGGTAGGGGCACACCTTAGCAGAGCGGGCTATTTAATCAGGATATCGCTGCACTCTGTTTTGTTAGTGAGACACAGGTTGCTTTCTGTTAATCAGCTGGATCTCGTGTCAAACCCGTGTCCGATCGATCTGGTTTCTAGGTGGCGTGAACGATGTGTCGTTGGGTAAGGACGTTAATTGGCAGAGTCCGCTGTGTGGGGCTGAATCTTTTGAAACACTTGGGCTAATGTGGGAATGTATGTGGCCGTGATTCGGCGGGACAACGTGGGGTATGTCTGTTCTGCGAGTAGCACGGCGTTTCCGCAGGGTCTGCCCTGTATGTCTACGTGGTCATCGACTTGTGGCCTGGTCCGTGTTGGATCTGGAGTGGTTAGCCGCGCATTGCTGGGCTCGGTAAGTTGGCGTGTTCTGGTGCGGGTGTTTCTCCTTTCCTACTGGGCTGTGCCCTCGGCCTGTGCGTCGTTTGTTTTGGGGATGTCTCGTTGTTATGGTATTGAGCTAGCACAAAGTTCTTGGAAGTCGCTTTCGACAAAAGCATCTGCTACATGAATGAGTGTAATGTAATGCGAGGGTATTTATGGTAAAACCAGATCAACCTTTTATGGTTGGGTAAATGTCTGCTCAATGTCACTTAGTGTGTGCTAACTGCAAATGTTCTTCTCAGGAGCCCGACGTGTCGCTAGGGCTAGCAAGGATCCAGCAGGGGTATCTGTGGGCCGTGATAGGTCTGCGCTTCCTTTAGTCGGTGGCACAGCTACCAGTACATATCTGAGGCAGTGGCGGCTGCTGGTCTTTCGAATAGGGGAAGCTCATTTTCAGCCTATATCCTACGTTTCCATTTATTTGCTAGTTCACCCCTACGACACTAGCCTGGCCTACTGAATGAATGAATAAATGAACGAGCGAACGAAGGAATATTAACTCGAAGGGAATGTGGGAATTAGGTCAACCGAAACAAGGGATGTGGTGTGTAATTGCCTGATCGCAGCATTATCAATGACTGTAGTTCGAAGCACTGAAAACTGTCAAAAGCAGCCCCATTGGAGTCCATTGAAGCTGGGCTTCAACAGGGGACTGCACTGTGAGGCTACGGGAATGTATGAGACGGAATCAATCAATCGACCTGCTACGTACGTAGCTGATTCCGAACAAACTCGTCTTCGAGATGAACGTGTTCACAATAGTGAATATTTGACCATTAAATGTACATGTTAGGGGAAGCTGAGCTTCCCGACTCTTTAAGGAATCGCCGCAGATCTGGGGAGACTGACAGGGTTACAGGGCCCTGGCATTTAGCTCCATCTGCCTGAACCTGTCTGTTCGGCAATATCGATCGGTATCAGTCAATCGCAGGGCAGGCGCAGACGCTGCATGGCTCGGGTAGGCTGTCTCGCCGACGTGTCAGGTGATGCCTTAATCTAATGCCCTTGATGATTGTTACTGTGTCTTCATTATCACACGACACAACGATCCTCTTCCTGAACCATATTAGCTTAGCCCACGTCAGACAGCTACAGGGATAGGATATCGTTCACATTCAAGTCTTTATGTCAGATGCACAAAACACCAGGTCAGACTGGGCCCTGAAATTCTCAGGACAAGACAACGCAAAGCAACCTGGCATAACATGAGTACACACAGAACATAGATTACATTTTAACTAAGCGAAATAGTTAACAGTAGTGAGACGTCTCACAAGCTGGACGTGCATCACGGGCAAATGTTTGTGGGCTGCATTTCTTTCCGGGTTGGTTAACAACGTAAGTGATGTCACATTCCAACCTTGACCTTTTCACACTCTCACCCTAGCGACTTAACCATAGACACACGCATACTTAACATAGTACTAGTGTGAAGCTGGTGCGGGTACTCTTGTTACATGGCATATTAACTCTGCTTTCTGTCCCCTCTTTACATGGTGCAATACCTCCACTGTATGCATTCATTGACCGCAATGAGCGAGCCCCTGTTCGTCAGCGATGCCGGGGAAGCATGACTACATAACGGTCACCGGGATGCTTGGAAACCTGTGCTGGCGCTGTGGTCCGGACGCTCAACAACGTTGGGGTCTCAAGTGGTCTCAGCTCACCGCTCAAGCGTTGGGTCGTTGGTCTGCAACAGTTCAATGTTACATTAGAGCGAATGCAGTGATGTTATGGGAGGCAGAGGAGGATGGCGTCCACCCTCCCTACCTCCAAACTACCAATGTTCACTCTTCATGTCATGCATTGCATGCTTAATATGTACAAATTAATGTTTCGTCAGGTGGCTGGCCATGCAGGCACGGCAGCGCGTGGAGCATCAGGTGACAGTCACCGTCAACGTTGGGACGTCGAAGCAGTGCCTCAGGTGGTCGAGGCAACGCATCAGTTGGTATGTCGAGGCAGCGCCTCAGTTGGTATGTCGAGGCAGCGCCTCAGTTGGTATGTCGAGGCAGCGCCTCAGTTGGTATGTCGAGGCAGCGCCTCAGTTGGTATGTCGAGGCAGCGCCTCAGTTGGTATGTCGAGGCAGCGCCTCAGTTGGTATGTCGAGGCAACGCCTCAGTTGGTATGTCGAGGCAACGCCTCAGTTGGTATGTCGAGGCAGCGCCTCAGTTGGTATGTCGAGGCAGCGCCTCAGTTGGTATGTCGAGGCAGCGCCTCAGTTGGTATGTCGAGGCAACGCCTCAGTTGGTATGTCGAGGCAACGCCTCAGTTGGTATGTCGAGGCAACGCCTCAGTTGGTATGTCGAGGCAGTGCCTCAGTTGGGACGTCGAGGCAACTCCTCCGGTGGGATGTCGAGGCAGTGCCTCAGTTGGGACGTCGAGGCAACGCCTCAGTTGGGACGTCGAGGCAACGCCTCAGTTGGTATGTCGAGGCAACGCCTCAGTTGGTATGTCGAGGCAGTGCCTCAGTTGGGACGTCGAGGCAACTCCTCCGGTGGGATGTCGAGGCATAGACTCGCACATGTCCACGGTGGTTCTTAAACGGGGCAAGTGCGGGTAGCCTACTCCTGTCGTGATGTCACAGATGAACTCCTCCTTCTGTCCCCTCTCTTCCATGGTGAAATACCTCCGTGGGCGTTCATCAACGGTAATGTGCGAGCCCCCGTTCGTCACCGATGCCGGGAAGCCATGACGGGGTACTGGTTCACCGGCAGCTTGGAATCCTGTGCCGGCGCTGTGGTCTGGATCCTAAACTGTAGCTACACGGCGCACTCGTTGGAATCGGAGCGGCTACGTCGGCGTCTCAAGTGGTCTCGGCATCGACGCTGAAAGTCATGGGTGTTGGTCATCTGCAACGGTTCCTGGTTACATCAGACCAAGGCCGTAGCCGTGGAGTCAACATTGGGGGGGACAAATTAATTTTTAAATGATCATTTCGGACAGCGTGCGTGGTTGCCTGTCGTACCGCACATTTATATTTTCATATCGATATATTGGGGGGGACATTTTGACCAGATTTGAATATTGTATTATGATTATGGCCTTGCATCAGACTGAAGGCAGTGATGTTCTGGAAGGCCAGGAGGATGGCTTTCACTCTTCCAACCTCTAATAACGTTCACTCTTCTTCCTATATTCAGGCATGTAGTCACTCACTCCATGTACAGGTGTTCAATGCTTAATAAGAAATGTTTTGTCTGGTGGCTGGCCGGGCGCGGGTATGCAGCAGCATGTGGAGCGACAGGTGACATAGTCACCATCGAAAGTTGGGATGTCGAGGCCGTGCCTCAGTTGGGATGTCGAGGTCGTGCCTCAGTTGGGTAGTCGAGGCCGTGCCTCAGTTGGGTAGTCGAGGCCATGCCTCAGTTGGGTAGTCGAGGCCATGCCTCAGTTGGGTAGTCGAGGCCGTGCCTCAGTTGGGATGTCGAGGCCGTGCCTCAGTTGGGTAGTCGAGGCCGTGCCTCAGTTGGGTAGTCGAGGCCGTGCCTCAGTTGGGATGTCGAGGTCGTGCCTCAGTTGGGTAGTCGAGGCCGTGCCTCAGTTGGGTAGTCGAGGCCATGCCTCAGTTGGGTAGTCGAGGCCATGCCTCAGTTGGGTAGTCGAGGCCGTGCCTCAGTTGGGTAGTCGAGGCCGTGCCTCAGTTGGGTAGTCGAGGCCGTGCCTCAGTCAGTAATCACGTTCATTCAATTTAAATTCATTCACTATAGATGCAGCTAGGGGCACAGTCTGCTCTGAGATACGATGCTGAGGGTAAGTATGGCTAACACGACGCTCATCTCATTCAAATTCTAGCACAACAGGGACACCACATACACACAGCAGTCTCATACATTTGTCGTCTGGCATGTGGTTTTGTGTTGGGGAATGCGTCGCTGCTCTCTGCTCGGAGGTCGAGACGGTGTCTCCGTTGGATGCGGCAGGGAGCCGATGCAAGCAGAACCATAATGCCAAATCAATTGTTACAATCATGTGTTGTACCGTGTGAAATAAAGTATCAAGTAAATACTATACTGAGTCCTCCTGCCTGAATCAATAGTAAAAGACTTTACAAGTGTTTAGGTGCTCCATGTGTTTATCTGGCATTAAGGGTAGAAGATGTTGTATTGATTCCTGGTACTGGTGGTTTAGAGTGTGGGACAACACATGGAGATACCTGAGGGCAGCCATATAATGTGCATATGGTCGTGACTCCAGTATCTCAGCAGTAGAGAGGTTCTAGGAGTGTTAGATGATTTACTGTCAGAAGATGGGCCAAGGAAAGCACCACAATGAAAAAGAGTTGACTTTGTTTATTAGGTCGAGCTGCCCGGATCACGACAGGCAGAGTGGTTAGCATGAGTGAGAAACGTCTCTCAGAAGGACATTATATACATGATCTGGACAGTACAGATATAGTAACCACCAAAACATGCCCTTAAACGGTACACATTCCACGACTTAAGGCACAGGAGAAACAACACACAGGTGGTGCGGTCATAACTCATTGTTTGTACTATTTCTGCATCTTGCTCTTTTCCAAAGGTTGAAAGGAGCACATTCCCTGATCTATATGTGTCTTGTCAAAGGCCCGCTACGTGCCCTCTTGACCACAGCAAGAGACAACCTCACACATGTATAGAAAACCTGCATATCAGTCCTCCCTCTTCTATCTTTGGAAATGGTTTTACCATTTTCAACACTCGAAATCACTGTACAAATGTCTGATAAGCCTGCACCGTTTAAATCAATCTGGAATCAATTTGAATTCCCATCACAATTATCAATGGTGCATGAGTTGTCAGTCACCCGTAATCTATACTCGCACAAACAAAACCTCACTCCACACATGACAAAGAATGAGTAAAAGATCATGCTGCTAATCTACTCTACACTTCACACTTAGACATAGATTATCACTTGATTCCTTTTGGTAATACAGATGTGGGCGTAGCGCTGGGACAAATCTGTGGATTAGGCCGTCCGACAGAGCCGGAATCTAAAAACAACCAGTCATAAATGTCATTATTCATCTCATCGTCATAGGCGGGGGGGCCGTTGAAAGCGGATATCCGAAACTTTTATTTGAAACTTGTTTCATTGCGTAGCTTCCAACCAATAACCGAAGTTTGAAATCATATTCCAGACACGATGACTTGTTAAATGGACTTTACAGCAAGGAATCCTGCCTCAATTAACTGACCTTCTAACAATCTGTACTAAAGGATTTTGCGGCCCTACGTCTTACCATGATACATTTATCACAACGGCCTTTCACCGCATCATGACCACACAGATACAAAACTTATTTAAATCTGAAAAATACCAAACGGACCAGGGCTTCTGTATTTATGGTTCCTGTCCCGTATCCGGGTGTCTTTTGTTTTTCCCAAGAAACTGTTAGGCCTTTCGTATTGCAAACAATCAACAAAAGTCGTGCCTCTTGCCTTCTCTCTGTACATAAATCATCAATTCCCCCTTTATAGATTTGAACAGGTTCGTGCTCTTAACACCTCTTGGACCACAGGTAAGCAGAAGTTAATAGAACCATTCAAAAATGACAATCAAGGTCTGCTCACCTGCTGACTCCCTTTGCTGAAGAATTTGCTGTTCTGTGACGCCAACTGATAGGATAGATTCTGAACAAGTCGTTACTCATGTAAGTCCCTTATTAGTGCATGTTTTCCTCTCTTACTGTCTCCTAAGAGTCTGGGCTCGAGGGCGTTCCCCAGTCTATATTCGCTCTCAGTGGGGCCTCGCTGCATGACCTCTTGACCTCACGGAGACTCAAGCTTCAAGTACATACAAAATCTGCCCTAACGTGTGTCTAAGGCCACTGGGTCACCAACAAACACGAAGCATGTCTTCTATCATCATGTATAAAACATCTTTATTTCTCCTTATTTAATCAGTAAAACACTATTTAGTTGATCACATTCAGTGGAACTGAGATCAAAGACAGGATTGTTGTTTGTCAACAATTAAAACAAAACAAACATTCTACACACAGCAATATTTACAAACACTGGTATATCAATTCCAACTGTATACAGTTCAATCTTCAATGACATCTATTTGAGCACAGTGTGTGAGAGTGTGTGTGGGCGATTCTACCTGACACAGGGACACGGAGGAGTTATAAACCCTGAACCCAGGACAGAGGGGCTCAGTGAATGTGCTGTGGAATGTGTGCAGGTGGGTCAGTGTGTCAGAGGAGACTGTGTAGAAGGACAGAGTGTCGGCTGGCCAGTCCAGATACACTCCTACTCTGTGGGAGCTGGAGGGGGGGACAGGTATGTCAGTGCTCTTATTATTGTGACAGGCAGAGTAGTAACTGTTATCATCACAGTTCAGACTCCAGGACTTGTTATTGTTTCCAAGCACACAGTCATCGCCCACTCCTCTCTTGCTGATTCCTTTATATGTCACTGCTATATTAACCAGTCCTCCACTCCACTCTGCCTCCCAGTAACAGCGCCCAGACAGACCCTCTCTACACAGCACCTGTGGACTGTAGTCAAATCTCTCAGGGTGATCAGGATACGGCTGCTTCTCTCTCCTCCTTGTCACCTTTCTGTTCTCCTCAGACAGAGAGAGTTCTCTGTGTGCTGTGTTTGGGTCCAGTGTGAGCTCACAGGCATCTGATGGGGGAGACCAAGACACAATATATTACTGATCATCATCATTCACATTAGAATGTCTCCCTCTTCCTGCCCTCCCCCTTTCATTCTCTCTCTCTCTCTCTCTCTCTCTCTCTCTCTCTCTCTCTCTCTCTCTCTCTCTCTCTCTCTCTCCCTTCCTCTCTCTCCCTCCAAAGACATAATCTCTCATCTCCTTACCCCTGATATGCCCCCATCACTCCATTTTACTATTCTCCTCCTGTTCCCTTCACATTTATTCCCCCCCCCCCCCCCCCCTCTCTCTCTCTCTCTCTCTCTACCCTTCCTCTCACTCTCTTTCTATCTCTATTTCTGTTCTGGAGCTTAGGTAAGGAGGGGGTGAAAGGTGGAGAGGAAAAGAGAAGAGGAGAAGAGGGGCAGTGGGGTGGAGGAGATCAGAGGAGGGGAAGAGGGGAGGAGAGAAGGAGAGGAAGAGGGGAGGAGAGGGAAGAGGGGAGGAGAGGAGAGGGAGGAGGGGAAGAGGGGAGGAGAGGGAGGAGGGAAAGAGGGGAGGAGAGTGAGGAGGGGAAGATGGGAGGAGAGGAGAGGGAGGAGGGGAGCAGAGGTGAGGGAGGAGGGGGAGAGGAGAGCAGAGAGGAGGACAGAGGAGGAGAGAGGAGGAGCAGAGAGGACAGAGAAGGAGAGGAGGTCAATACAGGAGGAGAGGGGAGCGGGGGGAGAAGGGAGTGGAGGAGGAAGGAGGGGAGGACAGGAGGAGAGGGGAGTGGTGAGGGAGAGGAGAGGGTGGGATCTATGAGAGGCTGTCTAGGGCAAAACTACTGAAACACTTGCTGCTCATACACACACTCATCACTTGTGTTACCCCATGAAACACTCACACATCCAGTCATCAGTCCAAATCCTTTTACTCTCTTCCAAATGAATGAATTGCTCATTAAAATGACTTTTAATCTATTTTAAAGTGTTGATTCAGGATGTATTGGCAGTATAATAATAGTAATAATAATAATAGTACTAAAGCACAAGTGATGAGTGTATGTGTATGAGCAAGTGTTTCAGTAGTTTGGCACTAGACGGTGTCGTGGGAGATTAATTATGGGACAGCTAGGCAAGCAACCTAGGCAGGGTTACACCAGGTTAGATTGTTGGGCCTAAGATGGCTGACTACTACGCAGTTCATAAAACTCCACTCTAAACTTGATTAAACCAGAACAAGAGGAAATATGTTGGGAGAAGTGGTTTGGCAAACTTATGATGGGAAAAGGATGTGTAGCCTGAGTAGATGTCAAGTCAAAGATGAGTTTGAACTTTACTTTGGGGTTTAGAGAAAATGCACGGGGAAAACAGAAAGAAGGGAGGTGACAATTTCACTGTGGACCAACGAGACGCAGCAGCGGAACACACGTGCAACAAAGGGTAACAGGTGCCTAAGTAGGTATAAAGCAGAAAAGAAAGAAGTGTTCGAAACGCCACAGGGAACGCTGAGAATAGCTCGCGCTGCGTGCATGGAGTGTTGCGCAATCGGGATCATCTACGGAGTCTGGAGAGGCAGCCGGTAAGAAAAGAAGCGTTCAATCGTGTTTCAAATTTGACCTCCATCGAAGTCTGCCGCTGCTCCTGAATCGTGGCTTGTGCTAAAAAGCAGGGAGTCAGTTGGCTGAGCGGTGAGGGAGTCGGGCTAGTAGTCCGAAGGTTGCCAGTTCGATTCCCGGTCATGCCAACTGACGTTGTGTCCTTGGGCAAGGCACTTCACCCTACTTGCCTCGGGGGAATGTCCCTGTACTTACTGTAAGTCGCTCTGGATAAGAGCGTCTGCTAAATGACTAAATGTAAAGTTACTAAATGTAAAAAGAGTTAGTGCTGCAGCGAATGTCTGCTACTGGCTTCCGGTTTTAAGT